>NC_056737.1:1934781045-1934941045 GCF_019279795.1 Protopterus annectens | reverse complement strand
GTATGATTGCATCTTTACCCAAATAAATCCTGGTTGCTTTCACATAGCAAGATTTTGAGCATACAGTCACTACTCAGTATGGGACAACATGGCTATGCTACATATGGTCCTCTGGATTAACAACCTAGTATTTAGCTATGGACCTATGAACATCACAGACCCACACATACTTTCCACAATCCATCTTTCAGTTAACAAATCCTACTGTGGAACACCGGTCCAGTTGATTATTTGTACTTCCATAAAACTAATGCAGTGTGTACCTTTCAGTTTCTCTGGTACAGCAGAACATATCAGGCTTTCTCTGTATACTCTGTCTTCCAACTATACTATACATATATATATATATATATATTATACAGATATATATAGATAAACACATACACACACACAGGTATTTTTTTGAAACAGATGTTCTTGAGCAGCCTTGTGCTCAGCCATCCCTTTTTTATTTCAACCTCTGATTTTTGCAGTTTAATCAGTTCATCTGAATAGTTTGCTAAAGCTGGTTCTGTTGTTCAAGTCTTGTTATTTGACTTTATATATTTTGTCAGTGTTTCACTAATTTTAAACACCCACAAGGACATTTAATTTATCTTTCCTCTAAATTACTGGATGCCATCTTCTGTGCCAAACCTGAAACTGAACTGCTTTTGCTAAACAACTGCAAGATTTTTCCCATTCAGTTTCTTCTTCTACTTTTCTGGATGTTCATTGTGTTTCACTGTTGCAGTCATTACACTTGGGTTATCTGCCGGCAGGTGACCCGCAGTTGGCACGAGTTCCAAAGTCTTGGTCCGGCGTCGGTTGTTGTCGCTTCTTCCCTGACGTCAGTGCGCCAGGGGTATAAATGTTGCAACCGACGCCATTTTCTTCAGTCTTTCTTGCCGCGCGGTGCCCGAAGCAAAAGCAATTCGTAAGTGCCGGTCGGCTGACTCCTGAGATTTTCGAAATTGAATTTCAGAACCGAAGTCTTCAATAAAGCTAAGTACCCCGTTGGGGAAACTTTTTCTTGCTCCAGACCCATGTCAGTAAAAGTTAATAATTGTATTTCTTGTGGGAAGCAAATACCTCATAAGGACTTTCACTCTTACTGCATTCCTTGCCTAGGCCCTGATCACGACGTTAATAGTTGTCGGTTTTGTGCTAGATTCAATAAACGCACTATAAAACGTCGGTTTGAATTTGCTTTACATTACTTTGGACGAAGATTTAACTATATAATGCCGTCGGATCAGCCGACACCCGCTATTTATAAAATCGCAAGGACAAAGAAAGAGACAGGCATCCGAGGTCCAAAACTGACGATGAAGCCTCTTCTAGGCCAGTTGCCGGTTCGCCAGTTCTCAGTGAGGAGCTTTCGCAGCCCCTGACACCCACTACCTCAGAGCCACAGGCTGCAACCGACAGCCATGTGGAGGCCCCAAGGCCTGTGGAAACTCAAGGTATTAGGCCAATGGAAACTATGCCCTCAGATGGGTCAGGAGCCGCTGAGCAGGCACCGGCTTCTGAGGGCATCTTCAGACCTTCACAACTGACTATTAAGACGTCTACAGCAACAAAGACAAAGTCAAAGACAAGGAAACAAGTGCAGCATTCTCCAGAGCAGTGTTCTATGCCAAAGAAACAGATGCTAAAAATGGCCGAGGACCTAATTACTTTAATCAGGGGCTCTCATCCCCCTCCTGACAAAAGGCCTAGGCAAGACACTGATTATGATTCCTCTGATCAAGTTTCCATTTCCTCTGATTCTTCCTCTGATCAGGGCTATTCTCTCCCTCCTTATGAGGACTCTGATGCTGAAGAGTTCATTCCTTCAGCCTCTCCACCTGAGGATTATTCTTTTGGGGAAACCCTGCACACCCTGAGGGAGCATTTTCACTGGGAGAGCCAGGATTACTCAGAATCCAAGAAAAGGCTCAGAGATTTCCTTTTACTGCCTCAGCACAGACCCCCTGGCTATCCCCTCTGTGCTTGATATTGTAGATGATGTCTTCACTGAATCCAGTCTGTCTCCAGATTCTTTACCCACTGCACCAGTAAAGCCAGACAGGTACTACAGGGTCCCTGACTCTCATAAATTCCTTTACAAAAACCCTGCTGCAGACCTAGAAACAATTTCTCAAGGTCCTAAAGGGATTAAAGCTTCCACTGCAAAAAATCCTGTCCCCTCAGATAGGAATTCCAGAGCTCTGGACAGATGGGGGAAAAAAGTTTACACTTCTGCAACTTTAGCTGTAAGAGCTTTAAACTGTCAGTTTCACATGCTTAAATATCAACAGTATCTCATGTCATTGTTAAAGCAGAAAATGATTACAAATACAGAAATTCCAGACAGTAAAGAAATGCAGGAATTATTGCACGCAGTTGAACAACTGGGAAAGCATGCTCTGCAATGTGGTTTTGATTCATTAGAGGCTTCTTGTAGAGCCGCAGTTACAGGCTCAGTCAGGTTCAACCACCTAGATTTAGCAGAAACTGGCCTTCAAAAAATTGGTCCTTTCCAGTGTCAGACAGGCCACAAAGAGGCAGATACAGACGCCCAAGAGGCAGATCTCAGCCCCAACACACGCTTCTTCAGATCTATTTTAACAGTGAAACAGTGAGTTTAAATACCATAAAAAAGGCTCAATCAGGATTTTAATACAAGTTAATTAAACAATTGAGCAATTAGATACTAAATGGGAACTC
This sequence comes from Protopterus annectens, assembly GCF_019279795.1. Taxonomy (NCBI): domain Eukaryota; kingdom Metazoa; phylum Chordata; order Ceratodontiformes; family Protopteridae; genus Protopterus; species Protopterus annectens. The sequence goes on along the minus strand of NC_056737.1, from coordinate 1,934,938,354 downwards.
TAACTTTAAAGGTGCAATGCGCACTTAGCTGTCATTAATACAATACTGAGAGTGGGTTACAAAACCCCAAGAATCTATGAATATATATACTGTGTAAATCTATGACATACATAAAATACATAGCACCTATGTTTATAAAAAAGCATAAGTAATAAAATATACGATGTATATTAAAAACATGATAAGGTCTAAAAATAAAATAATACATAACTATCATGAATATGATGATGAATAGAAATATAATAATCCATGACTGCAGAGACAAATAAAAAAAACCCTAGTCCGCTAAGGGTCTGAAATATAGAGGGTAAATAAAGCAAGTACTATCTGCTTTTAAGCACTGATCTGATGGATACATATTGATTAATGCCCGGTGGTAAATGGGCCCTTAACTTAAAGATCCATTGTAATTCAATACTCTCCAATAGATTCATATGATCACCCCCTCTAATGCTGTGTTTAACTATTTGTAGGACTCTGAAGTTAAACATGTGTGTAGTGTATTCCATAACATGTTTTGCTAACGCATTCTGTTCTTTATGTTGTCTAATATCATAGACATGGTTGTAAATTCTTTGTTTTAACTTTCTCTTGGTGAGTCCTACATAAAACGCCAAGCATGTATTGCAATTTGCCAAATATATAACGCTTTCAGTATCACAGCAGGCGTAAAATCTGGGAATGAACGTGAAGTTCAAATAAGGATGCACAAAGACCTGATCTGTAGTTACATACCCACACATGTTGCATTTCCCACATGGGTATGTGCCCACCTTACATATGTTTTTTATTCCTACATTGGTATCTATTCTTGGATTATTACATAACAATCTTTTAAGATTTTTGTGATTCCTATACGCAAATTTAGGTTTATCACCTACTAAACTTCTGGTTTGGTCATCTACAGTCAGCAATTTCTAAAAATTGTCTAATAAGTATCTAAAAAGTGTTTGGACTCAGCATTGTCAAAGCCTAGAGACAATCATAACCTTAATCCCCTGGCCTACAACAGGAGTTTCGATTATGGTCCCAGGCCTGTCAGCACAACAAAGGACAGCCTTTCACTTTACCTACAGCCAGGCAAACAATAACAATGGATGCATCGGATTATGCCTGGGGAGCACATATGGCAGGAAAATGTATTCAGGGCACGTGGCCCCAGGGAGCAAATGCATCTTCACATCAATCAAAAAGAGATGCTAGCTGTACAAAATGATCTGACAGCCTTCAAGGGCCTAATACACCCAGGACAACTACTGATAAAGATGGACAATACCACAGTTATGTGGTACATAAACAAGCAAGGGGGCACACATTCCTACCCCCTATGCAGACAAGCCATGACTTTGTGGGACACAGCACTGACCTACCAGGTAGATCTGCAAGCACAATTCCTTCCAGGAACAAAAAATACACTGGCAGATGAACTAAGCAGAAATCTCATGGATCCTCACGAATGGAAACTAAATCCACAAGTGTTCAACATGATAACAATGGAGTGGGGATGCCCAGACATAGATCTATTTGCCTCCCCTCACAATTGCCAATTACAGACATTTTGCACAAGGACTTATCACTCTCAAGCATGGAAAGTGGATGCTCTATCATTCAGCTGGAAAAACCTGACAGTCTATGCCTTCCCTCCGATACCTCTTCTCACCAAAGTACTTCTAAAAGTCAGACAAGAGAGACCAAAAATGATCCTAATTGCACCAGACTGGCCACGCCAGCACTGATATCCAATACTAAAAACTCTGACTCAGGACCCACCTTGGCCTCTTCCTCTAATCCCTCATCTTCAGACACAGCAAAAGTATCAGATTCTGCACAATCAACTCAGTACCTTACACCTGTCAGCATGGCGAATAATGTAGAAAAGTATATATACCCACTGCTGAACAAGGCACCCTTGGATAGAGGCAAACAGTCAAACTTCAAAATAAACCAAGGATGCGCCAACGGCTAAGAACTTTAACAATATGTAGCAAAAGGAAAATAAAATCCAAAGAAGTAGTAGCAGTTGATGAATTTATTACCAACGATAAAATCCACAAAGTAAGCGCTTTCACGTCATACGACGCTTCATCAGACTTTCAAAAAACCCTAAAAAAGCGTCTTCTTAAATACATAAATGATTAAATGGTTAATTGATTAATTTCTTCAATCAATAAAACTACCAACCAATTAGAGTACAGCGATGCAATAGCTTGACACAATAAAAAAGTTAAACATGCATATTCACAATATGTAAAACGAACAAAACATATATAAAAACTTTATCATATAATATCCTAAGGAATATCTTAAAATTGTGTCTTGTTGCATAAATTCACAAGAGTATATCTTAAAAACAATCATAATGTTGAAGTTAATGTTTAAGTGGTCTTGCTGCAAGCAAAGGTTTTAAGGTTATTCTTTCATTTAAACCATATATGTGTGCTTGCAGCCTTAGAATCCACTTATTCTCTATTTCCTCAGTCTTGTTTTTAAAATTACCAAGTCTATTTGTCCTGCTGACTATTTCTAGAGCTCGAAACCTAAAAGTGTGGGTGAGGTCATGGTCAAGTACATGTCGGGCTAAAGCGTTAGTGGTATTTTCTTTATTTATGGCATAGATGTGTTTTCTTATGCGCTCACACAATGTCCTGTTGGTTTTACCTATATAAAACTTCGTGCACGCCTGACATTGGGCCAAATAAACTAAATCCCTTGTTTTGCAATCAGCGTACCCTTTAAAATGATATGTGCATCCAGTATGAGGATGTATAAAGACCTTGTTGTCAGATATATATCTTCATTGATTGCATGTGTGACAAGCAAAAGTGCCTGATCTCTGTGATTTTACGAGATTCATATCTGTCTGCTCATAACACAATAGCCTATTTAAAGATTTCTTATTTCTATAAGATACATGCGGTTTGTCGCTGACTAGGCTTCTTATCCTGTCATCCATTGTCAGTAGCTTCCAATTATTGCCAATGATCCTTATGATACTGGAATTCCTGTTAGTAAAGGGAATGTTAAGTCTACACATGGTAGATGTATTACCAGCGTCTTCTAAATCAGGGGAGCCGCTTACTCTATTGAAAAACGGAATACCTTTCCCTGTTCTGTGTATATCACCTATCCTTATGGCTTGCTGTATCTCAGTCTTTTTGTACCCTCTAAGGGCAAAATTCTCAGCTAATGTAACTTGTTGCTGCCTATACGATGTTTCATGTGCTGTCAACCTTGATGCCCTTAAAACCTGATTCTTAACTATGTTGGAATGTACATGCCGTGGATGCATGCTATTCCGATGTAAAAGGTTGTTCCTCCAACAGGTCTTTCTAAACAGTTCCGTATCTATCCCATTTGCCCCTTTGACAACCTTAACATCAAGAAATTCTATCATTTTATTTGAATGTGTGCCTTCAAATATAAGAAAGCTAGTGGTTCCATTGATGTATTGTATGAATTCACACAATTCACACACCCAGGACAACTACTGATAAAGATGGACAATACCACAGTTATGTGGTACATAAACAAGCAAGGGGGCACACATTCCTACCCCCTATGCAGACAAGCCATGACTTTGTGGGACACAGCACTGACCTACCAGGTAGATCTGCAAGCACAATTCCTTCCAGGAACAAAAAATACACTGGCAGATGAGCTAAGCAGAAATCTCATGGATCCTCACGAATGGAAACTAAATCCACAAGTGTTCAACATGATAACAACGGAGTGGGGATGCCCAGACATAGATCTATTTGCCTCCCCTCACAATTGCCAATTACAGACATTTTGCACAAGGACTTATCACTCTCAAGCATGGAAAGTGGATGCTCTATCATTCAGCTGGAAAAACCTGACAGTCTATGCCTTCCCTCCGATACCTCTTCTCACCAAAGTACTTCTAAAAGTCAGACAAGAGAGACCAAAAATGATCCTAATTGCACCAGACTGGCCACGCCAGCACTGGTATCCAATACTAAAAACTCTGACTCAGGACCCACCTTGGCCTCTTCCTCTAATCCCTCATCTTCAGTCACAGCAAAACTATCAGATTCTGCACAATCAACTCAGTACCTTACACCTGTCAGCATGGCGAATAATGTAGCCACTCAGACTGCAACTCTCTCTAAAGCTGTAATGGATGTAATTTTGGAAGCCAGGAGGCCCAGCACTAGGAAATCTTATGCAGAAAAATGGAAAAGATTCTGTGCTTGGAACCAGGAAGAAGGACTCGATCCACTGGTCCCTAATATACCTCAGATTTTACAATACTTGACTGCGATGTTGGACAAAGGCCTATCTTTTTCATCTATAAAAATCCATGCCTCTGCCATTTCAGCTCATTACAGTGCGGATCCTCCTATTTTTTCACATCCTGTACTACAACAATACCTCAGAGGGGCAAAGAATATAAGACATCCTAGAAGAGCACCACTACCAACTTGGGACCTCAATTTTGTTTTAGAAAAATTAACACTGCCTCCATTTGAATCAGCCAGCACAGCTGATCTTAAATTTCTGTCATGGAAAACTGCTCTACTCCTAGCAATAACTTCAGCAAGAAGAGTCTCAGAGTTACAGGCATTGATGGCTGTAGAACCTTTCCTCATTTTTCATCAAGACAGGGTTTCTCTTAGAACAAACCCCACATTCATGCCAAAGGTGGTCTCCAGTGTGGCCTTAAACCAAACCATTCATTTGCCTACTTTCTACCCAAATCCCCAGAATAAAGGGGAGAAACTTCTGCATGCTTTGGATATACACAGGCAGCTACGATTCTACTTGGACAAAACAAAAGCCTTCAGAAAAACTGAGCAACTGTTTGTAGCTTATGCTGCAGGATCACAAGGAAAGCCAATAGCAAAGCAGACAGTCTCCAAATGGATAGGACACTGCATCCGCTTCTATTATGCACAGCATGGCAAATCTGTGCCTAAGGGCATTAGGCCTCATTCTACCAGAGCAGCAGCCACATCAGCAGCTTTCCTCAGAGGGGTACCAACCAAAGATATTTTAGAAGCTGCAACCTGGAGCTCAGTGCACACTTTCACCAAGCACTACCACCTACCTCTCTACTCCAAATCTAGAGCAGGCTTTGCCACCGCAGTTCTGCAGGGGTTGTTAGCCTCACCTAATCCAATCTAGACCCAGCCACCCAACCTAAGCTTTGGGATTCTACCCAAGTGTAATGACTGCAACAATGAAACACGATGAACATAGTACAGGTGTGTACCTACCATAAATGTAGATGTTCGAGTGTATTCACTGTTGCAGTCCAGGTTACCCACCCACCATCCCCCTCTTTGCTGGGACTATTCTGTACTTCTCAACTCTATACAACCTATGTGGTGTATTTGCTTGTAGATTAAAGATAATGTTTATAGTATTATATACATTGTTGTGTGGCGTACTTATATCTTTTCAGCCTTCCTTTCTGGGTGCACCTGACATCTGGGGCAAGAAAAACTGAAGAAAATAGCATTGGTTGCAACATTTATACCCCTGGCACACTGACGTCAGGGAAGAAGTCATAACAACCGATGCCGGACCAAGACTTTGGAACTCGGGCCGACTGCAGGTCACCTGCCGGCAGATAACCCAAGTGTAATGACTGCAACAGTGAATACACTCGAACATCTACATTTATGGTAGGTACACAACTGCACTTTGTTTTTCCTCTTACTTTTTCAAAATATTTTCTTTGCTGGCATTCGGGCAGTATAATTTCTAAACATTAACTGAATTCCACCAAAATGGGTAACCCTTACTGGCCTCCTTTTCCCAGTATCAGTTTTCACACTGGAAGAGCCTAATCAATCTGTTGAACAATATGCAGACATTTTGGAAGTCCTTATGTTAGTTCTCCTTGTCTTGTGTGTGTTTGTGTGTGTGCGCATGTATATATCTATAGCTATATATATATATATATATATATATATATATATATATATATATATATATATATATATATATATATATACATATATATATATATATATATATATATTTTTTTTTTTTTTAAGTGGTGCGTAGAGGTATTCCTGCATTTGCATTGTTTGAAAATTGTGATGCTTAATTTTGTACTGCCTGTTCCTATAGAGGTTATTCTTATCAGGACTCTTCTGAAAATGGGTCTACCAAGTTGATCATTCCTGGTTAACAAATCTAAAAGAATAAATACATAATAAATTAATAAATAAAATAAGCAACAATGGGAATCCCTGACTGATGAAACATTTTAGTATAAGACGCCCCAAGATTCATGACAATTCACTGAAATGTGAAGGCATCTAATCACAACTGATCAAAGCCAACATAATTAGAAATTCAACTCACCAAAAAACAAAAACATCAAAAATAAAATGACTACAAAAGGAAAACCATTTCCTTTTGTGATCCTATAACCAAAACCCTACCACAATTTCAGATATAGCTTGAATAGTGGCAGTGTTACAGAAAGGGTTTTTGTAAGGTACACTGTAGGGTTGGGGTTAGGGGCAAGGGCAGGGCTAGGTTTTGCCCACCTGCATGGCCTTACTAATGTGTGCTAACCTAACCCCAGCCCTACACATTACAATAAAAAAATCCCTTTCCACAACACTACACAAGACACTCAGATTCACTTCCCAGGCATTACATGGGGTTTATATTATTTCATCGAAACTCCAATTCCGCGAATACCTATTCATCGAACCCTGTTCAGCAAACTACCCTTTTATTAAACGCACAAATTTGTGAATGTTTTCCCAGGTAACTAATTTAGTAGGCCAACATACCAAGCAATGCACACTGCAGTATAACAAACCCACCAAAGTGGAGAGCTATGTCCCAACACCCCCAGTTTGGGGGCTGTGCCCCCTTACTTATATATACCAGTTCCAAGATCACACTACAGTGGGGAAAAGGGCAAATTTCCACATGCTGGCCAATTAACTCAGTGCCCTAGGAAAAAATTTAGCTGATCTGAACATTCGATAAAAGGGCGTTCTCTGAATAGGGGGTCGATGAATAGGTATTTGTGGAATTGGAGTTTTGATAAACTAGTATACACCCTACTACATGTGTGCACAACAGTAAATATAGCCTCTTACCTATCCCTTACTCTCTTCTGTGTGGAGACATGCGTGAATGGGCGTACCTTCGTTGAAGGTTGTGTGTCAGGGCTGGCAACTCAGCATGTAAAAATCTACTGCCAATCATTAGCGGACCGGAGTTCTGCTGTGGTGACCCCTAAAAAGACACAACAACAACCTATCCCTTACTCTAACCCTAACTTGCAAACACTCACACACACCCTCCCTCCTCCTAATACTGAAACATTTGTTATATCTGAAAGTTTTGGCATTAACATCCACTCAAAAGACAGATTCATAAAGAACAACATTGCTCACATTAAGGGCTACAGTAAAAAAGGCCCTGTGGCTGTGGTGTGGAAATTTCTGATTCAGTCACATTTGTCACAGTGAGGAAAAGACCTCATTATCAGCTAATTTGCATGTCTCTGAGTTGCTGTTGATTGTCACGAGTGCAGATCATCACTCTCCTACAGTAATTAATAATGGTAGAGGTTGCATAGTGCTAACACAGGCCTTGTAATTTCAGGTGGGGGATAGATATTCAATACGTTATAACATGGCTATGCTACATATGGTCCTCTGGATTAACAACCTAGTGTTTAGCTATGGATCTAGGAACATCACAAACCTACACATACCTTCCACAATCCATCTTCCTCTTTAGACACCTGCAGCACTCCACCATAACTGCACTCAAATTTTACATACACTTCAAAGTTTCAGTAAAACAGACTTTTAATCAACTAACATGGTCCCATATAGGTAGATAGGTAGGTGTGTGTGTGTGTGTTCATAGGTTCATAGGTTCATAGGTTTATACTAGGCTATCTGCCCTAAGGCATTTATAAGCCTAGCCCAAATTTTTGTGGCTTACGCCACCCCTTATATGAAAAAATACTGTGCCCATTAGTTTGTTGTGCCTCTGTCCAGCAGTGACACAGAGATGATTCCCGGGATAAACCTACGATCTCCCATCCACAGGTCTAGATTTCTCTTGAACAGAGTCAGCGAGGTGCTCTGCCTCACATGGACCGGGATTTTATTCCACAGCATAGGGAGTCTCTGAGTGATAAATCTATCCCTCCAGCACGTCCTATTTATATCCGTGCTAAGGTTTAAGTCGCTTGCTCTAGTGGTTTTGGTGGATTTGGATTTTTGAGGTGGAGCATGTCCATTAATTCCGGGTTGGACATGGCCTTGTATGTCAGGCACATGTCACCTCTGAGCAGGCGGTATGCGACTGAATAGAGCTGGAGTTTCTTCAATCTGGCAGCATATGACAGATTTTGGAGTCCCTTTATCCTTTTGGTGAGGAACTTTTGGGGTCTCTCCAATTGCTGCAGATGTCGGGTGAGATACATCCCGAATGGGGCATTGTACTCGATCATTGGTCTGATAAGTGAAGAGTACAGGGGAACAATAACCTCACTAGATCTGGATGTGAATCCCTTCATGATCAGGTGGGCAATGTAGAAGGTCTTTCTAACCACTTTAGCAATGTGAGTGTCAAAAGAAAGGCCACTGTCAACCTGGGTCCCCAGGTCCCTGATAACCTCTTCTGTGCTTAGTGGATTGCCACCTATATGGTAGCTTGGGGTTACCTTGTTTTTCCCGAAGGGTATGACTATACATTTTTTGGAGTTTAACTTCAGGCCATGGCTCTGGCACCAGCTATCTGTTTCCGTGAGTCCCTTCTGAAGGATATCCGTGTCTGATGCACTTTCCACTATAGCGCCCAGTTTGCAGTCATCTGCAAACTTTGTCAGCCAAAGTCCTCCTATGTTGGCCTGTACTTCTGAGAAGTAGATGCCAAACAATAGGGGGCCAAGGACCGAGCCCTGTGGGACACCACTTGTGACCGGCTTGGAGTCTGACACAGCGCCAGCAACTCTAACCCTGTGGGTTCTGTCCTTAAGCCAGTTTGCAACCCATCTTGTGACATATGGGTTTACATTTAAGCTGGTAAGTTTTTCTACAATACCCGAGTGGGGTATTGTGTCGAAAGCCTTTGCAAGGTCAAGGTAGGCTGTATGGACTGCCTTTCCCTCATCAATGGCCTTGGTGACTGTTTCGAAGAAGTCGACCAAGTTCAAAAGGCATGATCTTCCCTTGACAAAGCCAAACTGGGTCGGGTCCAATGTCTGCAAGTCCCCTATATCTTTGTTTATGAGCTCCATTATGTGTGTGTGTGTGTGTGTGTGTGTGTCTGTGACTGTGTGGAAACTGCTGGGTGCTGAACTGTTACCCTTAACCTCTGTAACTAAAGATGTGCATTAAGTGTCTGACTTCATCTGAATAATCTAAAAAAGAGACAGGACCATGTGGAGTACTCATTCTTCTTTATCCCAGTCTCGTTTGTACAGCCTTACTCATGCCAGCTAGATGACAATTTAAAATGTTTGATTATTAACAGATGCAACATCAGATGATTCACTCTGCAATTTGAGAAATGGAGAAAGTAATTTGATATTTTTTGTTCCTGCATTTTGTATTGTGTTGAGCCTTTTGGATCAGTGCTTCTGCTCAAGTCAACAAAATAAATAAATGAGTGTTTTTAAATCCAGTACAACACTGCAGCAGAATATAGAATGAGAACTGTATGGAAAAGTTAGATGACACTCATACACTTGAGTATAACACTGTTTTTTCAGATACAATTAATATTGTGCTACTCTTTATGGCTTTGTTGTGAATCACATTTATTTTCTTATTTATTTGGTTATTTAAATATATAATAATTATGTCTTTTTGATTATTTAAAAGTGCATTTGTTCAGTTAATATATAGCATTTAGTACATTTATATCATGTATTTTATTAAATGATTTTTGTCTTTAATTACTGTTATGTGGTCAGGGGATCATGTTTTAAATCATGATTCTATAAGTAAATGTGTCTGAATATTGTTTTACTTTTTTTCCAACAGTTGTGGTCATTGTTAGTATGTTTAACATCCTCACCTATACCCTCAGCTCAGAATTAAAAACAAAATCTTAAAGAATCCTACAAGGTCTTTCAGCCCTTCATTTCTATCCCAATATTTCTGCCTCGGTCTCTAAGTTAAGTTGAAACTCAGTGAGGTTTACACAAAAGAATTCATCCATTAGAGAGTGGTATGCACTTGCAGTGCTGCCCATAAACTAATAATACCATCTCCATTGCTCCCAAGTCACCACTATATATGCCATTAACTGACCTGTTTTCATTCACTCTGTCTCTTTTGCTACCCACCATATCACCTGTTAGGGAAGAGAGGGTATCGAAATCCATTGCAATTACAACATTCCCCCTTAATGAGTTCACTACAGCATTGTATGTTTAATTCAACTTAGAAGTGGGAAATTTATGTACAGCCAACAGTTCACAGTAGCTCTTTCCCCCTTTACAAAAATGTGTTGATGCCACCTAGCACCCCCTCTTTATTCTGAAATGCCCGTATTATTCTGAGGTTTATACTCTATTAGACAACAGTGTAGCCACTCCCTTGTCTGGAAGTTAGTGAAGGGGATTAAGGCTATGAGCAGTTAATGAGTTTCTAATAACCAACTTCCTGTAGTACAGAGTTTGATTCCCCACAGCCTTCTTTTGTGTTTTTTGAAACCTTGAGCAGGTCACTTAACCAGATAGTGCTTTTGGGTAATTGGGAATATGGGCTAGGCTCATTAGTGGTCTCTTGGGCTGCATGCCTAGTAACTACATATGAACCTACGAACCTGTGTTTTTGCTTACCATACAAAGAGCTAGCCACAAGACTGAATCTAGTCATATTCAAGTTTTGTTCAGCTACACAGTAGATATGGTTGCATGACTTTCAGATGCTTAAAGAGGAATGTTTAGTTTACTGGGATGTATAATCTTTTAATAAACCAATACAAAAAATGTTGTATCATGCATGTAAGTGCGGATATTTGTGAAATAGTATTGATGAGAGCCTCTTTAATTCAATGTTAATAGGTAAGCACTGTAGCTTTCAACAGTCCAGATTTTCACAGATTGCCTAGATATTTACCTTTTATTTTTTGTTTGTTCCTCATAATATATATATATTTTTTTTTTTTTTGGGGCAAAATCACTGGCTAATTATTGAGGACTGAATTCAGAAAATAACGACAGACATTTGAGTTTCAGACTTTATACCCATCACAAAATTCATGCTAATGCAAAACCTTTCATTCTAAAAACTTTCTAAGTTTGTAACAGCAATATTTTGAAGCCTTCATCCCCATTTTTTATGGCTTTGTCCAGATTTCTTGCTCAAAGAGATTAAGATGTATGACCACTGTTGCAGTAAGATAGGTAGGCTTTATATTGGTGTTGCATTATGTGTTCATATGTTTTGAAGTTGATTTCCCATTTATGGGCTACAAATGCAGTTTTTTTTATATATTTAGCATTTATTCTACTTAATTGTAGATTGCTCAAAATGCAATGTAGGGATTTTTTGCTCTTTTTGAGATGCATAACCTTACTTTTCAGTTGTGCAATCATGGTGTTAGCATACTTAAGTAAGGAAGGTGATGGAATAAAGCCTCCAAGCACAGGGTGCAGTTGTTTGCCCTTGAAAAAATGCTTTTTTATTTTAGTTTATTTTTTTTTTTTATTTTAGTGCATGTCAGCTTTACTATGTACTTGATAATGTAGTTTTACATTTAGTAGTATTACACGAATCTGAAATTTCAGTGCTGTCATTATTGCCTCATCAATTTACTTATATGAATCTTCTGCTTCTTTTGCATTCTCCTATCAGTATGTGATAGCTGCTAAATGTGTTGAATTAGATATGCTTGCTTGACACATCACAGCATGGACAACCAACCAAACCCAAACTACATCTATATGTACACACACACACACACACACACACACACACACACACACACACACACACACACACACACACACACACACACACACACACATATACTCTATCCCAGCATGACTTTCAAAGTCTCTGGGCTAGTAGCTCAAAGGGCAAGTCAAGATGATTGGTGGAAGCAGAAAAAAATGGAAAAGAAGAAAAACTACACTTCTTTCTCTTCCAAAATCCATCTCGTGCAGATTCCCATGTTTGCAGCACTGGTACTGAATTTTATTTATGGACAGATTCTCTATCATCTGCATTTTGTCTTTATTGATATCATAGAATGTAATACTTATGAAACTCAGAAGAAAAAACTGAAGTACCACTTCCACTTTTTTGATTAATAATCTAAAATGCCTGACTCCCAGTCTTAAATTTTGAGATGTTACACCTCCCACTCTGTTTGTAATATAGCCTTATTTGATGATGTCATCCAGGCAGTGTAAGGGTGCTCCATAATGTGGTATTCCAAAGGTGAGAAATGTGCAAAGGCCTAAGGTAGAACCTAGGAGTGTAAAAACTACATGATAAAAGGAGGGATGGCCTCAGACAGATAACGTGATGTTGTATAAAAGTGATGTTTACTGTGCATAGAATCAACAATAATCATTTATCCCTTGTGCCACAAGGGCTACTGCTGCTGTGTTATGTAATATGAAAAAAGGCAAGACATAACACTCTTGTGCCTTGAAACTATGTAAGAGGGAAACAAAAACAGTAGGGAGATTCACCTTCCACTTATAAGGAGCACATTAAAGCAAGCATAGGTTCATAGGTTGGTACTACGCTACCGGCCCAAGGGCCTAAGTAAGCCTAACCAACAAGGTTCCCTGGCTTACACCACCCAAGAAAGTTAATTTCCTGTGCCCCTGTCGAGCAGAGCCACAGAAGTGATCCTTGGGGTGTATTTCCTATTTCCCATCCACTCATCAAGATTGGTGTAGCATGTCCAACAGCTCTCGGTTTAACATAGCTTTGTATGTTAAGCAGAGATCTCCTCGGAGTAGGCAATATGCTACAGAGTAAAGCTGGAGTTTTTTGAGACGGTCAGTGTAGGGCATCTGTTTGAGGCCAGTAATCCTCTTTGTAAGGTACTTCTGTGGCCTTTCCAGCTGCTGCAGATGTCTTGTGAGGTACACTCCAAAAGGTGCGTTGTACTCTATAATGGGTCTAATGAGTGCCGAGTAGAGGGGAACAATGATCTCTTTTTTCCTGGATGAGAACCCTTTTGTGATGAGGTGTGCCACATAGAAGGATTTCCTGACTACTGTGGCGATGTGATTATCAAAGGAGAGACTACTGTCCACCTGGGTCTCAAGGTCTCTTATCACACATTCGGTGTTAAGTAGACTGCCGTTTATGTGGTAGTTCAAGGGTACAGAGTTTTTACCAAAGGGGATGACAATGCTCTTTTTGGCATTGAGCTTGAGGCCATGCCTCTGACACCAGGCATCTGTCTCAGTGAGGCCCTTCTGTAGGATGTCCACATCATTTGGGGACTGGACTATGGCTCCTAGTTTGCAGTCATCTGCAAACTTCGTTAGCCAGAGGCCTTCTGTGTTAGCCTGTACTTCAGAGAAGTAGATACCAAGCAGGAGAGGTCCCAGGACTGAACCCTGTGGTACTCCACTTTTCACTGGTTTGAAGTCAGATTTGGAGTCTGCAACTTTTACAGTGTGGGTTCTGTCATTGAACCAGTTGGCAACCCATCTTGTGATGTAGGGATTTATACCTAGTTTAGTGAATTTAGCTATAATTCCAGAATGGGGGATGGTGTTGAAAGCCTTGGCGAGGTCAAGATAGGCTTTGTGAACCACCTTACCCTTGTCTACATAAAATGTGAACATACCTCATGACTGGATTTTGTGAAATGGCTAATGCTAATCCTCAATAAAAGTCAGCTATGTACTGGAGGAATTTTACCTGCATCCTAAGTGTTACAGATCCTCTAAAGGTTTTGTCAAATAAGCCCTTGTTACTATTTCTAACAGCAAGAGAAATAGGAACAGTGATTTGGCACAGCAGACACCATACAAAGTGATACTCTGACACAGCAGTTATATAAGTATTTATTTTTATCTTTGTTGGTTCAGAAGTGTTATATTCTATATTTATTTATTTATGTTGACCAAGATAGTCTGACTGTGTAAGAAAAGCCTCTTTTCAGTGGATGCCTGGGGACAAAAGCTCTGAAAATGACAATATCACATACAATAATGCTGTAAAGCATTGTGTTCTAAGGAAAACGCTATAATAAAATAGTAACAACATACAATGGTCTAACACTACAATAAAATAGTAACAACATACAATGGTCTAATACATATGACATTAATAAAACACTACATTAAGAATTCAAACAACATTGAGTAGTAATGGTCTAATATAAAGAATTATAGGGAAACGTTATTAACATGAAGATCTTTGACAGTGGTATTCAGTTTATCCAACATTAAGAACAGTGTAACTTTATGTTATAGAATGGAAGAAAAAGATGTAGACTAGGGGAAATAGTGGAAAAATGGGAAAAGGGTAGGCATAGATGAGAAGGAAAAGTGGGAATTTAAGGGAAAATGAATTTATGGAGATGTGCTTACTATAACAGTCTCTATGAAAAATTGCAGAATAAGTTAAATGTAGTGTAACTGGGGGCTGGAAGGAATTTGGGGTTGATATGGGAAATGAAGTGAGCATGCAGGTAGTAAAGGAGAACAGAGCAAAACCCGCCAAAGTAGGATGTCATGTGAGTTCATAAACAATCTGTGAATTTAGACCTGAAAAGAAAATGACCAGGAAAGTGAAGGAAATCACCATCACAAAAAGCACAGAAAGTAATGTCCAAACACAAAATAGACATTCAGTACCAGGAGAAAACATTTTGAAGAACTTGTTAGTACAACTCCTCAGAATGACCATAGAATCACAGGACTAGTTGCCCATGGCTTTTCTTAGTTAAAGAATTAAAGACACACCCCCATATGTTGGGAGGGTAGCCTAGTGGTTAAGATGTTTGCGTGACAAAGACAAGGTGCAGGGTTTGAGTCTCACAAAGGATAATTGGCTAGGCTTACAATGGCTCGCAAGAGCAGTTAGCCTAGTACTAACCTATGAACTATGAAATCTTATGACTTCACAAATAGTTGGTGAAATATAATTTAACAACTCTGAAAAAACAACTTAATTGGCCTAACAGCAGCAACAATCATCCAGAGAATCCCAGTAGATAAGTAGGATGTAATAGACGTAAAAAATGAGCATGTGAAATAATGTATCATTCAAAGCATGCAGTCATTAGTATGATCTTAAATACTGGAAAGATAAACTATTGAGAAGAAAAAAAATAGTCCAGTAAAAAAAGCCTATATGTATTCCTAAACTGTCATCCATCAGTAATAAAATACATTTCTATTAATGAGACAGCTGTAGAAGGAAACCATTGAGAATTCTTCTGTTTAAACCTACTAGACCCACCTCCTTGGACCCACCTTCAATATCATGTCCATTAATAAAACTATTATTTCTCCCATAGCACACACAAAACTTATTGGTGTTGAGATTGACAATAATTTGAGATTTGATATTCGCATTGCCCACACTATTAAGAAAGTACATAAGAAACTGGGTACCCTGTATAGGAATAGACAGTTTCTTACCAAACACTCAAAAGCCACTATATCACACAACCATCTCATCTCCACCCTACTGTATGCCTCCCATATCCTTACCAATCTCAGAAAGACTGATTTAGCAAAACTAGAATCCTGCTACAACAAAATAGCCAGGTTTGCCTCTGACACCCATATAAAAGTCACCACTGCACAGCTTTAAAGCACCTTAACTGGCTAGAATTTCCCCAACTCTTGCAGTACAATCAACTTATGCTAGCTCATACAGTTCTGTATCATCCTGAGAAAAGCCCCTCACTACAAAACATACTTCAACCATACTCTAGTAACAGGACTCTGCTCTAACAATAAATTCCTTCTTAAAGTAACTAAACCCAACATCGCAGCACGGGAATCTCTCTTCACTAATTTTGTGTCCAAAATATGGAACTCTTTACCACCCCACATATCTTCCATCTCATACTTAGCACTGTTTAAAAAGTCACTAAGAACACACTTTACATCTACTTGGTTCTGCTCCTGTACTGGTGCAGGATAGTCCCTAACTTCATTTTCACTATCCTCTACCCAGTATATGATGGTTAACAGCTCACGTTTTTGTAAATAGGGCTAAAACGTAGGACTCCTACATATTCATACTAGTCTTTTTTAAACTTTCTTATACAGCTGTATGTACCAATATTGTTTACTTGAATCTACTGACAGATGATGTATTCTTTCTGTACATATCATTATTATTTTGTATATTGTGTTCTCTACTTGTCATAATTATTTTGTATATCTATACCACATTTGTTCTTTATTGTTGTTATTTGTGGAGCTTTTCTCCTCGGGCCTCCACTGAAAAAGGACTTGTGTCCAGTGGACTTTCACGGTTAACAAACCTAAAATAAAATAAACAAATAATTTCAAATATACAGTACATATAAAATAATAAATATATAGTGACACCCAGTGGGAAAAAATTGTGTATGGCATGCAAATAATACCTTAGAGATAGCCCCCTATGAAATGTACAGCAAATGAACACATCATAAACATAATTCATCAATGTACAATTTAAAAGTGTAGTATTGATTACATATTTTGAATGATGCATTATTCTTGTGTTCATTTTACAAACGTATTTCACCCAATTTATCTGTTGTGAGTTTCTGGATGATTGTTGCTGTTATTAGTTCAGTTATGTTGTATTTTATTTATTTATTTTTTGACATTTGTTAATTGGGTTGGTCCAACTGAGCCAGGAGCCCATTTTCAGTGGAGACCCGAGGAGAAAAGCTCCACAATAATACCAGCTTAAAAATTAGAAAAGGAAAAGCAATAAATAGACAAAAAATGTATAAGGTAGATCAAATATGTACATAGTAGTTAACCAAGGAAGATCAGTTTAAACATACCAGATATTTAAGAGTAGCTACTAAAGTAGGACATATAATATACATATTTGCATGGATAGCTGCAGCACTGAAAGTGGAGTCGGACAACAGTAAGAATAGATAAAAAATAAAAGAAAAATGTAGGATTTGGAAATTAAGTAAAAACGAGAAATACAATAAAGTGGAGGAAGGGCATTTTTCAAAGTTGATTAGTTGCATTACGCTATGCGTATGGTTATAGGATTTGTTGACATTATTTAAGATGTGGATGCCCCTTAAAAATTTTAACTGTGGAAGCCATTGTGGTTGTGTGGTCAATTTGCTGAACTGCATGAAAGATTTCTTCAAATAGATATCTCCAAGTGCTGGATGTTAGCTTTGTGTTTGGAATATCCAGGGGAACCTCACTTCAACAATCAAGTAGCAATGGGGCAATAAACACATTCTTTCACTGCTGTCTGCATGTCTAATTGAGGGGGCTCATGATTTGCTTCCTACAACCATGAATAGCATAAGCATATGCTCTGCATTCAACCTTGTGATTGTCTTTTTCATTTCAGTATTTAATACTTTTGTTTGGTTTACTGTTAAGTCTTATCAAATTTTATGTTTAGCTTGTACTTCTATTTTAAGAAAAGACTTCAGTTTCTGTTTTATTCAATCCTTGGTTTATACTAACAAATTATTTATAATTATTGCACTTTTGTTGTATCCCTCTGCTCAATAATGCTCATTATGGCTTGTGCTGAACATTATGTTTATATATTCAGCTTTTGTTGTATACCTTTGCTGTTTGATGCTCAACTAAATTCTACAAGCATGCTTCATGTGTGTCAGTTTCAGTGTACGTCTTATATAAGATGGAGTAGCATATAACATATTTTGTTGATGTGTATATTTATCATGCTCTACTTATTTCATGCATATATTAGACCAGTGATGGTGAACCTATGACCTGTGTCAAAGGTGACACACCAGCTTTCACCAACACCTGAGTTGCCAAAGAAACTGCTTTTGCATTTGTTGCTTGTGTGAAGTGCATTTAATTATTTTGTGCCAGGGGTCAGTTCAACAACACTGCTGCAGAAGTAAGGAAGTTATTAACCTCGAAGACTATTTTGGTATATTTTCTTGATAGAGTCTGCAAAGAACAGTGCTGACGCTCTTTTCTCTTCGTGGTTACACTTCTGCAAAAGGCAAGTAGTCTGCATTTCTAGGAGTGTGCTGTTTTACATTCCTCTCAACTGTCCCTCTTAATCCCTCCTAAAACTGGCAACTTGTTACACTTAATAATGACAATAATTAGATTTATAGACCAATTTTACTTCAGAAAATGTATATTGATTCACATTCATTTTTTTCTGTCATTGTCTCATATTAATAGTACTAGTAGTTTAAAACTGTTCATGTCTTTTATTTCTAGATTTGTCCCTGATTCTGTTGAGATTTATCCCTGATGTACTGACAGCTATGCAGTTTTATTTATTTTTATTTATTTATTTCATTTATTTTATTTTTTTGTCTGGGGGGGGGTGACACGCAAGCAGAGTCAAGTTAGGCAGTTTTTGAATTTTTGACAGGCCGAACCCAAAAGGTTCGCCATCACTGCATTAGACAGTATGATACTTCTACTTGCTTTCTTTGTCTGATATGACTGCTTTGTACTAATGTCCCAGGTGTTGTAGTGGGGCCTGTTGTATCCCCAAGCAACAAAGATCAAATAGATAAATAAACAAACAAACGTAGTACAACATCAGATGTGGAGCTGTCCAGAGTAAGTGACCGTCCCTGTATAAAATGCATGATTATGTGCAGAAGGTATGGCAGAGTGTAGTACCTTTTTGCTACTCATCACCAGATAAATACCACAAGACTTCATGAATGTACAGCACTGGGTGTCGGATGGAATGTTTAAGTTGCTTCCTATCATTTAACTGGCTGAGTAGAGTGCACTATCATGCGTCTAAAACCATGATACCATCAGTATGAGAGTGGCACTGCAAGTCCACATCTGTATGACTTATATGTTCCAAGACAGCTACAAGGCCCTTTGTGCCCTCCATGGACTTGCTAATGCTGTGGTGGAGCAATGTAAGCTATACTATGTGTTGAATGAGTTTGAACTATCTCCAGGACCCCTGTAGTAAAGAATGCCATTTTCACCTAAGCAGTGCTCTGTAGAAATACATCCAGGGTGGTAGAAATGCCTTTGCATAATATTCCCAAGCTGCTGCACTTAATGTGTGATGCTGCTAAATAGATCTGGGAAGAGTAAGTCCTTGTACAACTATAACAAATATTGCAGAGCACTCAGCATGTTCTCCCAGTACAGATGTAATGCATTACTGATCTGCTAGATGCAAGAATACTTGCTGCCTAGAACAGCATGGATTTATGGAACGGAAAACTCAGTGGCATTATAGAATAGTCACACTTATCATACACAGCCTATTTGATCATCTCTTCCAATAGCTGCATCCAACTGAGACCTCACAAAAAGCAGTACGTAATGGTATTCCATCCTCATTATAGCAATATAGATATATTCTAGCAGTGCAGAAGATCAAGGGCACGCCACTTAAGACAACTTCATATGACTGCATGGGGTAACGAAACACGTAGATTAGTAGTGGATGTAACAGTGTATACTTTTAATTTCTTGGAGCTAGGTCTAAATTTCTGCAGTGTAAATAATATCAGGTACAAGGTGATTTGTATATATTTAAACTATATCTAATTTATTAAAAATTGATTTAGGTATTTTGGAGTATTTAGATTATTGAAATTATGTATGAAAATTATACATGTAAGAAATTTTACGCTTGAATTTGTGGTACACCAACTGTTGGTTACATTCCTAGTGAGTGTATTCATCTAACTTTAATGTTGTATTAGTTTTAAATGAATGAAGTGTAGAAGTCAGGGAGTGTATTTGGTGGATTAATTAACTAATCAGTTGTTTAATTAGGGGGAGAGGGTAGTGCAAAATAGTATATATATATTTATATATATATATATATATATATATATATATATATATATATATATATATATATATATATATATATATATATACTGCTTTTGTGCCTGCTGTTTTTGTCCGAAGAAGTCTGGTCGTAGAACCAGATGAAAAGCGCTTAACTTTACAGTGTGGTACTGTGGTTTGTCCATCTTTTATCAATTTTAATTAAAGAGCTGAATAGCTGAAGAGTTTGTTGGTGTTTGAGGTGCTTTGTCCTGCATTTCTTGTCTTTCAACAGTCTTGCTACCTGTCGGGTTGACACACTGGCTTGCTGCACATTTTCCTTATATGTTTGACATAGGTTTCTCTTCCACAGACCATACATCTTGGGTAGAAATTTATTCTATTTGGCCATGGTATTGTATTGTTTTGCCAATGCACAGCAGTGTTCTGCTACTGGACTCTTTGCAGACCTCTTAGACTGTTTTTGTGGCTACTGGCAACCTGTTTCCTAGCATGCCTGGTTACATCCCCAGGATCACTACATGAACAGTGATACTGTGGTGCACAATGTGACTAATGGCAGATCATGTCATTTGCTGCACATGCCGGTCACTTTCTGCTTGCCAGTGAACCACAGACCCAGTACTGTTTGTTGACCATGTACCCAGTTGCAGAGTTCATGACTGCGTGTAGATGGTTTTATCATCTTCCAGTGATTAGTGATGTGCACTATAACTTTCCAGTATAGTGCCTTTATTTGTTTGTTTAGATTTTTTTTTACTGTGGTAGAGCACTAATCCACTTGACCAATTTCAGGCTCATCCCTGGACTAAGTACTCACAAAAAATAAAGGACTAACATGAAAAGTAAAAACAGAATCAGAATTATTAACAAACAATACAGACTAAATACAGCCACTAGGCCACATAACATAGATATTCATCTTATAAATTCTCTTGGGTTGCTCAGCACCCCCTTCAGTTCATTATTGGCAAGATGAGAATCTCAGTTTTGCTCATACCTCTCAACCTCTTAGAGCAAGAAATTTGGACAAAGCCATAGGTAAAAGTGGAACAAAGGCCCAAAAAGTAGGGACAATTTTTAAATATTGCTCTTACAAACTTAGAAAATTGAAAGAATATCAGGTTTTATATTAGCATGAATTTTCTGAAGGGTATGAAGTCTGCAACTCAAGTGTCTGTCATTATTTTCTAACTTGAATCTTTAATGATTTGCCTGTTAATTTGCAGAAAACCTTAATTTTATGAAAGACGGACTAAAAATATGAGGCAAAAATCTGTACATTCTGCAAAAATCTGTACAGTTGAGAGGTATTTTGCTGTTTCATGAAAATACACTCCCAAGATTTTACAATTGGCAGCGGTTTCTAGCTAGTTAACCCTTCCCCACTTTTCAAGATAGATTTTTTTTTTCTTGTGCAATTCCAATCTACACAGCCATTCCTACCAATCAGATTTCAACTCCTTGGTGACATGAGCCTTCACTGAGTTTACTTTTCTGTTTATTGAATGTTAACTTTCACAAAACTCTACAAGACACAGAAATACATGTTTTAACAGCCACCTAACTCATTACCCAATATATATATTCATAGCCAGGCCTTTAGCACAATGGTCATTCCAGTAAATTTTCATTTCCCTTCTTAAGCTGCTCTCTTCTGTCAGGGGTTAATACAGCTCTCCCTACTTGGCCAACAGTTGAGTGTCTATAACCGGACCCAATAGAACCAGCAGGTGCCCGAGAAAGGAGAGTGAATGCATCCAAAGATCCTGTTTGAAAAGGACCAGTACAGCCATGTACATTCCAAGCTGTGGAAGCCCTTACAAATGCCTTCTATGAATACCTCCAGGACTGCATGGATCAGGCAATCCCAAATAAAACCAAGACTCTTTCCATAAAGGGCAAACGTCCAGTCTGGTGGACCCCAGCCATTAACAAACTTTACAATAAGAGGAGAAAGCTATTACATGATAGAACAAAATCCATAAAAGGGAAGTCACCCCTGATCATTATTAGTAAAAAAATACGAGCACTCATAAAATCAACTAAGGCCAATTTTGAGAGAAAAATTGCCATGGATTCAAAGGACAATCATAAGGCCTTTTTCAGCTATGTTAGGAACCTGGGTGGAAACTCCCAGATATGCTCAGAATTAGTCCAAAATGATACAAAATCACTGAACCCACAGACATTGCCAACATACTGGCAGACAGGTTCAGTGCAAACTTCACCCCTCCCCCCTAAAGGAGAGATAACTATCCCAGCAGAGTGTAGCCTCCCAGACATCTCAAATGCGCAGGTGAAAGCTGCTCTCTCTAAAGCTAAAAACACAGCATCAATGGGACCAGATGGTGTCCTCGGCTGTGTGCTACACGAGCTAAATGAGGAATTAAACCCGCACATAAGGCAGCTGTTTAATCTCAGCCTTACCACAGGATACGTGCCCAAGGAGTGGCGTATGGCAACTGTGGTCCCACTCCACAAAGGCGGTGCCTCTACGGACCCTGGTAATTACCGCCCCATAAGCTTAACAAGTCTGGTCTGCAAAGCTATGGAGAGGATCATAATGGAGCTCATAAACAAAGATATAGGGGACTTGCAGACATTGGACCCGACCCAGTTTGGCTTCATCAAGGGCAGATCATGCCTTTTGAACTTGGTCGATTCTTCGAAACAGTCACCAAGGCCATTGATGAGGGAAAGGCAGTCCATACAGCCTACCTTGACCTTGCAAAGGCCTTCGACACAATACCCCACTCGGGTATTGTAGAAAAACTTACCAGCTTAAATGTAAACCCATATGTCACAAGATGGGTTGCAAACTGGCTTAAGGACAGAACCCACAGGGTAAGAGTTGCTGGCGCTATGTCAGACTCCAAGCCGGTCACAAGCGGTGTCCCACAGGGCTCGGTCCTTGGCCCCCTATTGTTCGGCATCTACTTCTCAGAAGTACAGGCCAACATGGGAGGACTTTGGCTGACAAAGTTTGCAGACGACTGCAAACTGGGTGCCATAGTGGAAAGTGCATCGGACACGGATATCCTTCAGAAGGGACTCACGGAAACAGATAGCTGGTGCCAGGGCCATGGCCTGAAGTTAAACACCAAAAAATGTATAGTCATACCCTTCGGGAAAAACAAGGTAACCCCAAGCTACCATATAGGTGGCAATCCACTAAGCACAGAAGAGGTTATCAGGGACCTGGGGACCCAGGTTGACAGTGGCCTTTCTTTTGACACTCACGTTGCTAAAGTGGTTAGAAAGACCTTCTACATTGCCCACCTGATCATGAAGGGATTCACATCCAGATCTAGTGAGGTCATTGTTCCCCTGTACTCTTCACTTATCAGACCAATGATCGAGTACAATGCCCCATTCGGGATGTATCGCACCCGACATCTGCAGCAATTGGAGAGACCCCAAAAGTTCCTCACTAAAAGGATAAAGGGACTCCAAAATCTGTCATATGCTGCCAGATTGAAGAAACTCCAGCTCTATTCAGTTGCATACCGTCTGCTCAGAGGTGACATGTGCCTGACATACAAGGCCATGTCCAACCCGGAATTAATGGACATACTCCACCTCAAAAAATCCAAATCCACCAAAACCACTAGAGCAAGCGACTTAAACCTTAGCACGGATATAAATAGGACGTGCTGGAGGGATAGATTTATCACTCAGAGACTCCCTATGCTCTGGAATAAAATCCCGGTCCATGTGAGGCAGAGCACCTCACTGGCTCTGTTCAAGAGAAATCTTGACCTGTGGATGGGAGATTGTAGGTTTATCCCGGGAATCATCTCTGTGTCACTGCTGGACAGAGGCACAACAAACTAATGGGCACAGTATTTTTTCATATAAGGGGTGGCGTAAGCCACAAAAATTTGGGCTAGGCTTATAAATGCCTTAGGGCAGATAGCCTAGTATAAACCTATGAACCTATGAACCTATAAGATGGCAGGTGATTGTGCTTCCTCAGCTCAATTAATGTAATTCTAACTGTATAAAAACCTACTGTGTCTTCCTGATGGGACTGTACAGTACTAACCATATTAAACATTTCCTTGTACACCATCCACTACATCATTGCAAGATTTATCCAAGAACAAGAAATTCTACTTTACAAAGGGTAGAGGTGGAAAAAGGAAGTGATCAAACAAGGAGTAAGTGGCTGACTGCAAAGCCTTCCTTACCAAACTAACATAGCAAATCTCTGGCCTGTTCCAGAAAAACATTTCACAACAGTGCTCATATCTTTTAGCTTCATTTAGAGACAGTTGAGAGTTATGAAATGGCAGCCTGCCTACCTTGTGAGGGTCAGCAAAACTCTGTAAAGCTGGAAGACAATAGCTGGTCCAGAAAACAGATTGGAATTCTGTCCTAGAAGAGTTCCAGCTGAAGAGTCCAGACAAAAATCAGATATAAAATCAAATATAACTGGACTTTTATCATGTAGACATTGCAACACATAAAATATAGGCTTTTTTCCTCCAAACCTTTAGGTCTTTGTCAAGTTTGCATTTTCATTGTTTTAACTTAAGTGATTATGTCTTGTAGAAATGTTGTACTTATGATCGGCTTATATCTTTCCAGAGTGCTATTAGCATTATAAGGAGAAACCAACTAGATTAAATATATATTTGTGCAACCCAGTGGGCAGCTTTAGGAAGTTGAGGGAAATATTTCAAGCTGATGAAGAAGCCCAGGAGCAAGTCCATGCTTTCAGAATGTCATCTCACAAGATTATTAGCTAACCTGCAAAAATCAAAAATCATTTGATTATGTGATAATGTCATCATAAGACTAGATTGAACTAGAGACATTCCTTAATGAATATTATGATTGTGTTTATCAGCAGTCAGTGTTTGCTTAGTATGTGGCACTAGATGGATGTAAATAAGGATTATAGCAGTGGTGATGTCTTCCTCGTGTTTCAGTATTGTTCATCTGAATGCACTTGTTGCCGTAATGTTTTTAAATCTTGACTGGCTTCTAACTTGATGAGGATGTAGGCATTAACTTAGTTTCCCTCCTAGCCTGCTAGGAGCCAGATCTAGTAATCTGGTAGCATGATAGCGCAACCAGAAGTATCTGCCACTCTCACCAAGACTAAGAGCCCAATATAGTTGATTATTAAAAGGCTAATACCCCTGGAAGACTGAACTCCCTAAATGGATTGCCTTGCAGCATTCTGACTGGTTAGCAGTTTGTGCACAGATCATTAGACTGGCTAATTTTCAGGAAGAAGAGTGCTTCACCATCTTCATTAATTAAGTAACAAGCCAGCTATTGATTACACATTCCATGCTATGTGCTTGCTGTTTAGACTGAGGGTATTCTTAGTGAGTTCACTATAGTACATTAAGGTAGAATAATAGGCCTGAAAATATAGAGTTAGACTTGTGTTTTCATGTATGCATTCAGTTTCAGAGAAAGGAAAAGATAATCTTACTGGCTAAGCATGAGATGTACAGAAATAACATTTTCAAGGAAAAGCTACAGAATGCTCCTTTCTCAAGGGAAAGATGTGAAAGAACAGACAGGCACTATGAGACACATGCAAGACAAGGCTTTTAAAACCAAGGCAAAAGAGGCATGTACAACATTACAGAGTTTTGATATTATTAGGAAATACTTCAGACACAGTCAGTTGAGTCAGTTAAATTAGTTTCTGGAATGATATCAAAAGATCTTTGCAGTTCAGACACTTGAGCCTGAATACTGGAGTCAGGTCAAATATCCAGCATTATTCAGGAGGAAAAGACTGTTTCAGTTGATATTATTCAGGAAAATCAGAATTTACATACAGAACCTTTGGACAGATTTATTAGCACTGTTACTGTTATCCAGCATTCCAGAATTTCTACTGACTGTTATTGTTTATCAGCACTGTTATTGGAGACAGTATTCGGATATTGCTAACATCTAATAAAGAATTCTTAATTGAACTACAGTGTGTGCAGAATTCATTCTGAAAAGTACAAAGACTTGGCCCATAAAAGAGACTGGCACTTGTTCAGCACATGTTTGGATAATTATCAGATAAAGACATTCTTTCCAGTCTCATTTCAGTTGTTTTCAGTTAATTCCAGTATATTACACTCTTAGCAATTCTTTCACTTGGAATTTAGATTTTTTTTACATTGGAAGTTTTCTAAATCTTGACATTTTGGCCTTTTCACACAGTCACACAGGTTTGTAGCAGGCTCTATAAAAATAAGCAAGGATCTTTTGAGTCTGTTATTCTGATATAAGAAAAAAGCATATCTTCTAAAAAGGGGTCTCTATTGTATTTCTTTATTGTTTTATGCTGTTGTGTCTATGGGGTACATTCTGGTCCAACTTTTCAAAGCAAGTTTAAAATTGATAAAACAAAAACTGCAGACATGACTACAATAAAACTGACAATGATCAAACATATTTAATTTATTTTACAAGTTTTAAAAATATGGAGAAAGTCTTGTTGATTATTTTATTATGTAAAAAGCATGTATTCTAAAGCCTACAGACATAGAACTGGACTGGAATCTCTCATTCTTAGTCCCTTAAGGTAGGACCACCATAGGAAAAGGCAGACTACACCCCCAGTACAAGTATGGACTTTCACTTATAGCATGTGCCTCCTAAAAACAAATCAGTCCTCCTTACAAACCAATGTCAGTTCTGTCCGCCATTTTATTACCTTAACACCTCAAAGGGAATATCACTGCTCTGTCTTTTTAAAAGTCAGGTAGCGCCAAATACAGTACAAATGCAACCTTCTAATAGGTTTCTTTCTACACAAATTGATAATAATGGAATCCTTTCCCCTTTTTTACACACTGACTACAAGTACCCCACTCTTCAGACTTCATTTACAAAACCTTATTTAAGCAACCAAAGCTTCTCAGTTATGGCACCTAGACTCTAGGGATCCATTCCTAATACCATCAAAATTGATAATACACATTCTTGATTCAGATGAGCTCTTAAATGGCATCTCAACGAACCTGCAAAATATAAGTGTGCATTTAAGAATCACGCAGCATAACTCTCCTCACTAACATTCATCTTCTGAACACTAATCAGACTTTGCTAATAACCATTTCTCAAAGATAGGCTATATCATTACTAACAGTTAATCAACTTACTACCTTAACTACCTTAAATTTCCTTTTACTTACCTTTCTCCTCCTTAATTCTTTCACTTTAACAAACTATCTATAACTTTGCTTTCCTACATTACTGGTGTATGCATTGTAAACAGACCACACTCAATGTGTTAAAACTTATTAGTAAGGGACTACTGTTAGATAGTTTAAGAGTTTGCATACATAGTTCAATGTGTTTCATGTATTTTCTGTATTTATTTAATTCAGTTGCCTTTCTGAATTTAACCTGAACATTTCTATTGTAATTTACTGTTGCTTTGTTTTGTAATCCAGGCTGGGTCTGAAAAATGTCTTTAGCATCCAGTACCCTAAGTCAGTAAACAAATTCAACAAATTAATCAGAATATAAGCAAAAGCAAAAAAGATTAATAGGATGACCAGTGCAATAGAGAACTTATAGAACAAAAATAAAGGTAGCCAGTGTCAGTTAAACAAACAGCAAATGAAAACATGTTTGAATATCCCAAGCTGGCCAGTATGTGACTGTGATTATGATACATAATGTAGGGCCACAACAGACGGCCATATCTAGCATCTGTAAAAATACACAGCCCTGGCATTCAGGACCCAGAACCAGTAGCAAAAAGATTTTTTCAGACTTAATGCGAATGTTGACGCTAGCCAGTTGTTTTCAAAAAGTTGACAGTCTTTATTGAAACTAATACAGCTCTGGTTTATCAAATCCATATCTAGCATCTGCGCCAATATAAACACAGATGAGAGACTGAAACTATTACACATGGCAGGAGATGAGGCTTGCTTACAATGCAAGCCTGAAGTGAAGATGTGGAAGTAATGTTAGAAAAGAAAAAGAAGTACACTTTGAAATTTATACATTCAGAAGTGCTGTAGAGGAGGGTAAGGCTACCTGCTTAAGTAATCTTCAAGGTTAAGGGTCCAGACAAGGAATTGTGAATTATTATATATAAAGAAAGAAAGAAATAATGTAGACATGCATCTCAGGAACACTGAAGAGGAATGCATTGTAAGAGCCAATATAACATTGAAGAAAATAAGAATTTTGCATGATCATTAGAAATGGAAGCCCATGGAGGAAAGGATGCAAAACAAAAAAGGGTTGACACAATATATAAAGTGAAAGAATTGTCTGAGGATGCAAAAAGGAAAGGATTAAAAAAGTGCATAAAAAACATTACTCTGAATTCAAATTACAAGAGACAAAAAAGACAGCAGGCAAATATTATGCAGATATTATGAAGGAACGTGGCCAGCAAAAGGGAAAACTTACACTTTGTAAGAACACATTAAAAATAACAGCACAAATTACACATTACAATATAGAGATAAGAAATATGACAAAAAAATATGAAAGACAAATATATCTAGCATGATTGTCAGTTCTGAGAAAGTATATTAAAAATCTTGGATACAAGAACAATAAAGATAGCTTTTCTTATATTCATTTCCTGCTGATGGGCAGACAGATTAAATAGATACTTTTCTCATGGTTTATTAAATTAGCAACTGTAATCATCCATAACTTTGCTGTGTACTCCTTAACTAAAACCATTTTTCATACTGACCGTCCATTTGCTTGCATACTGCAGTATGGAAAGCTTAGATAGTCCTACTCTTCAAGGGTTACAGGAGCATCATTGAAGATAAAAAAAACAGTAATTATTTTCTTGACTTCACCTGACTCCCAGGCACCCTGGAAATAAATTTCCCTTGCTATAAAGATTATAACGATCACAGTATCTGTAGTGGGTGGGTGGGATTCATTATGTCAATTTCCTAGAAATAACATTTCTCAAAACCAGAATAATTACAAATAATGTCAAATCATGAATGACATAGTCTTCCACCTATTCTTTGTTCAGCAAAAACAATGCAGAATACAGGCCAACTCTGTCCGGTCAACAACAACACTTGTTGCACACTTACCATCTCTTGCATAATTACTAGAGAAAGCAACAGCTGCCCAGCTGCTGTCTCATATTGAAGCCTTTGGCTTATCGATGAGTCATTAGTAATGATTCAGAGATGACAGTGGCAACAATAGTACTTTTTCTTTCTAATATATGTACTTTGCAATAACAGTGGAAACTTTACTTGGGTAATATTAATACAATGAATAATGGAAACCTTGCTGGAATCATATTCATTGTCATCTGCAAGGTTGTTGACCTTCTTAACCAACCCTTTCTTGTCAAGGAACTCTCTTTTTGTGGCCTCATCTCCAGATATCTGAAATGGTCTTCATGGCCGAGTCTTTAAAATTTCTTTCTTCATTATCCAATGTTCTTTCCACAAGTTTTGTCAGGAGTTCCCCAAGGATCAGTCCATGGACCATTGTTATTTTCATCTAGATCAAGTTCTTTATAATCCCCTGAGAACTAATAATGGTATCCAGTATGCTCATGGCATAATTATCAGGGAGTTTATAATTTAACTGTAATCTACATTTCAATAAACTTCACCGTAACTCAGCTTTGTAATACTTGTGAAAAAAATGAAACTTAACCTTTATAAACCAAATGCAATCATATTTGGAGCTCTTACATACCTTACTTATGGTGAGATGAATGCATTTTTATAGGCCTAGAGACAGCCTACTAGATGTAGCTCAGAGGTTAAAATACCTGGGAGTTTAGCTTGATCTTGCACTTAGATTATCTATACACAGTAATGTGTTGGATAAAGCAGCAGCTTTGCTTTGAATGTGCAGCAGCATATACAACCTTTTAATTAAGCAAGGTGGTAGACAGTTGCTGAGGGAGCTCTCCTTCCCATTTTGATCTATTCACTTCCCATCACTGATCCCAAGTCTGTTAGTACCTTAAGTAAACTCTGTCTAGTGCCATATCACATTTGTGACTTTATTGCTGGTTAAGGAAGAAGGATTCATTACTGACGTGCCATCTAACAAGCAGGTTGGCTTCCAATTAACTCTTCCTGGTAGTACTGTTATATATAAGGTCTTTCACATGGACCATTGCAAATCATTTAATGGCTAATTTCTTTGAAACAACTATTCAAAACACTGAAATATTCAGATTCCACTTTCTTGACACTTAACCATCCCATTCTACTCGTTCCATTGTGCTGACAGCTTTCTACCACCCAGATACCAGAATATGCACTGTCTACCAGTTTCCCTTCTGCAATTCCTTATCAGTTTGACTGTTATCATTTATGTACATAGTTTGCGAGCAGTGTTAATTTCTGTTGTGTGACATTTTCTGCTTTGATTTGTCTGTTATTGCTGTTTTTACCAGGATGTTTTTATCTCCTCGCTGTACCCTTATGCCCAGTCAGACGATTAACTCATTACATTTTTTTCCAAATGTTTTGAATTTCTATTGCCATGATAGGAATGGTACATATTCCTGAGTCAGATTACAATGAGAGTTCAAGAAATAAGTACTGCTACAGTCTTTGATGTTTGCAATTCTCAGCAGGAAGGTAATAGACTTCTAGGCCAGGGAGACTGCAAATCATGGAAAAATACTGACCAGCAGCAGATAAGGTTGCTATAGGGGCTATAAATAAATAAATTTCCAGGTGATTGTGAGCAGATTAAACAGCTGGAAAGATATGAATAAAACCTCTGAAAATAGATATGTATCTCTCCTTTGTAATGGCATTCATAGAGACTGGAGAGTCTAATATAGTTCATCAACATTTACAGGCAAAGGGCTAACAAAAGAGGGTAGAGTGGGTAGCCATATATTGTCTGTCTTTTCATTGCTATACAGAGGGCCTGGTGCTAACCTTAGTTCTTAGAGTAGGCCCTTCATATTTATTTTCTAGTGTAATAGCAGACTTAACTGAAAAGTTAAAGCCTGTCAACATTTTAATTAGATAATTCCACCTCTTCCTATTG
This sequence comes from Protopterus annectens, assembly GCF_019279795.1. NCBI lineage: Eukaryota > Metazoa > Chordata > Ceratodontiformes > Protopteridae > Protopterus > Protopterus annectens. The sequence goes on along the minus strand of NC_056737.1, from coordinate 1,934,907,429 downwards.
AAAGCCTTCTCTACACTGAAATTAATCATTAGGAAGGCTTTCCAGATGTAACTGCATCCTGAATAAAATTATATGTTCATGTTGTTATCATCAGTTTGCCAGCCATTAATGAAGCCACTTTGGTCATAATATGTTCAATAAGGAATTAGAGAGAAGACACAGGACACCAATAAATAGCTTGTAACTGTGATTTAAAACTGAAATTGGCCTCTAATATACTGACAAGGAAAGGTTCTTTTGCTTCTTTGAGATCACAAAAATGACTGTGTCTTTGCTATTGTAACAGATTAGGTCATAAAATATATTTTACCACAGCACAGATTTCCTATGATTTAACTTGGCCCTCTGACTATATAGCAAAGGAAAAAGACAATGTAGGGCTGCCCACTCTATTCTCTTTTGTTAGCCCTTTGGTGGAAACTTTGATAAAATATATTAGACTGATAAAATCAGCAAGCAAAGGTAAGTGATATTGCTGTAATTGAATTTGTCAGGTCTTGGTGAGTACCTTCACTAGGTGGACCCTGGTTTTACAAAATCTCACCAAGACAACACTGATATACAGACTATATTTATATAGCATATATCGTGGATACAAACAGGTTAAAAATAAAAAAGACTGCTGGGTGCACAAGTTCCAGGATAAAAAAGTGTCCAATCCTGGTAAGCACACTGGTGCCGGAACTGGGAAAAATGACAGTGTAGAATCCTCAAGACATGGAAACATTCCTATAATGGGGCCAGGCCAGGCTCAGGGGGAGGATGCCCCCCCCCTGTTATAGAAGGAAGTAGTGATCCACAAAAAACACAAAAACTGACCGGACAAAAAACAGCCATAAAGTTGATAGAGTGGACTATTGAGGATAAGAAAGAAACTATGTATTACTATTATGCGAGAAGCCCAGAATTTCCTGACAGAAGAAATAAATCAGAGGAAAGAAAAATACTTGTACAAGCAAACTGTCAAAAGCTTTGAATGCAAATAGGTGTTCATTAATACAACATATTTATGAAAAATATTATGTAGATCAAGAAACCTTGAGCTGTTTGGAAAAGGTAGCAACTGTGGAAGTGTGAAAATATAAATAACAAAATCTAGAGATTTCTGAAAGGTATAAAAAACAAATATGGACATCTGAAAGAAAGATATTATATGGTGCAATGGGAGTGCTACAAAACCCTGAAGCCCAGAATCCTGAGACCAAAATCCTGAAAGTTCAAAATACTGAAAACTCAAAATACTGAATCTCATAATACTGAAAACACACAAGATACCAACACTTACTATATTCCAGCACAAGTATATACAGAAACAAATAAAAGACAAAACATATTACCCTTCTCCAAGTATAAGCAGGGGGGTCAAGCCCCCCTGCACTCCCCACAACCCCTGCTACTTAAATATATCAACTCTGAGATTGCAGTTAGTGTAGTGAAGTGCAATCTCGGAGCTGATATATTTAAGTAGCAGGGGTCTTGCCCCTGCTTATAGTTGAAGGATAATATGTTTATGTATGTACTTGTGGTAGAATATAATAAGTGTTGGTATCCTGTGTGTTTTCAGTATTATGAGATTCAGTATTTTGAGTTTTCAGTATTTTGAACTTTCAGGATTTTGTAGCTCTCCCACTGCACAATGTATGCAAAGGAGAAAGCCAAATTAGTCAATACAATAAAGCAGCTCCATAGATATTTGAAGAGAAATGCAGGCAAAGGCACTCAGATATGGAACATTTCACAATAAAAAACATAAGATCACAAAGAGCGAATGTAGAACAGAAGATTAGTAAAGCCGAAGTTAAAAAAAAAAAATAGAAACTGATGTTATAGATTTCCTGCAAAGTGAAGGATTTAGTGTAGAAAGTCTAACACAGTCTATGTCACAGAATGATAGAACAATAAGCCACCAAAGTAAGGAGAAACAGGGGAAGTGGAAGACATCTGAAGAAGAAATATGGACATGGGAAAGAAAAAGAGATTTAATATGGTGCAATATTTGTGCAATGGAGAAAGCAAAACAAATCAATATAAAAAAGGCAGCAAAAAAGATATTTGAAGAGAAACACTAGAAAATACATCCAGATATGGAAAATTTTAAAATACAAAAAAATAATAAAATACAGGGGGAAAGTAGAAAATCGAATTAGTAATGGAGAAGGTAAAGAAATAGAAACTGGAAGTTATGGATTATCTGCAAAGTGAAGGATTTAGCATAGAAAATCTAATTCTGATAACATCACAGCAGGATAGGATAACGAATCCCTAAATGAAGGAGAAACTAGTGGAGTGGGAAGCATTTGATCAGTTGCTATATGAAGATACACTGGAGCCTTCAGTAGGAAACAAATGCAAAAGTTCAGTTGGAGTTGCAAAAGTTAAGGAACAGGAAACTGTAGCAACTCTGTCGCAGTCAATGTTGTGGAGTGATAGGCCAATGAGTTCCCATATGAAAGAGCAATGGATGACACAGGATGAAGCTGATGAGAATATGGCACAGGAAGATCTTCTGGAACTTTCTGTAGAATGTTCACAGGAAATGGAGAACAAAGAATGTGCCCTTAGTTTAGACGAAAATGGTCTAAGGAAGAGTTGCTTGATTTAATAGAGATGGATAGACATATTAAGATCAATGAACGAAATAGATTACAGAAAGTCACTAAAATCCAAAATGTTAGAAATTTGATAAAACAAATGGACACAGTAATCAAGACTGTTCATAGAAATTCATGAGATATAACAGAAGTAAACAGGATGTATTACTGCATAGCTAAATTAATAACAGATAAATTCGTACCACAAAAACACAGGGCATTAAGGGAAAGGAAAGGGGGAAATGAAATGCCATCATGGAAGTATTATTTAGAGAAAACTATAAAGCAAGTAAGATACGAAGTGTCGCTCTTAGAAGAGTACAGAAGAGGGAACAGATCAATGAAAATACTCAGAAATATACATGTGATAAAAGTAATGTGGAGTATCAGAACAGACCATGATCTATCATACACTATTGCAAATAATAAACTAAAGATATCAGCACAGGCAGAAAAACTTAGAAGATATGCAGATAAATACAATGGAAAACTACCAAACAAGTAATGTATTGATGACCCCAAACAAAGTTTTATAGAGAACTGGGAAACAAGGCCAAAGGAATAGAAACACCACCAAAAAAAAGAAGAAACAGGGCTCTGTATTAGTTCATCCAAATATATCTCCATCGAACACCTCTCCGTTAGCACAAAACTGTCAAGATTCAATTCTGTGAATCTCTGAATTTTTCCCAGGATGAGGAAGCAATTGGCCAACTCTACAACTTTGCCCTTTTCTCCACTGAAGTGTGATCTTGGAGTTGGTATAGTATACAGTTGGGGGGTGGGTTAGCCCCCCCACTTAGGTGGGTTTGATTTAGTGCGTTGTGTGTTCCATTGTGCTACTGGACAATTGTTTATTGCTCTGGAAAAAATTCTGTGAATCATGGAAGTGAATTTTGATGGTTTTGTGTTGATGGAGAGGTGTTCATTGGAGGCACATTTTGGAGAAATATCTATGAAGATTCTGTGGAACATAACAAAGATGCCAAATGGATAGAAAAAGTAAAAGAAAGAATAACAACTTCAAATGTTCAGGATATGAAATGGGATAAAGTAACAGTCAAAGAAATTGAAACAAAATGAAGAAAACCTCCTAAGTGGAAAACCCCAGGCCCAGATGCAGTACCTAATTTCTGGCTAAAAGTTGTAACATCTTTAAATGAAGATTTAACCACGAGTAAGAACTATTTGTATGTGCACACTGAACAGACACCAATGTGGTTAACAACAGGAAAAAAACAATACTCCTCATTAAGAGTGAACCTGCAAGATATCTTAAAAACTACAGACCAATAATTTGTTTTCCAACGATGTATAAACTATACACTGGAAGTAATGCCGACAGAGTTTATAGTCATTTAGGAAAAACTCAATCATGGCAGTAGAACTAAAGGGTAACAAAAGAAAGTTATATGGAACAAAGGATGATTTGCTGTTAAATAAGTCATAATGGAGAAATGTAAAAAGGGGAAGAATCTAAGTAAGGCATGGATAGACTACAAAAAAAGCATTTGACAGCATCTCACATTCATGTATAAAAGAGTGCTTACAAATGTATAAGACACACTCTACACTGACTGATTACATTACAGTGACTATGAAACAGTGGCCAACCACTTTGCAGCTAAGCCATAATAAAGGACGAATTATTATCCTAGGGATAAGAATTCAATGGCGGATACTTCCAGGAAAGAACAAAGTATAAAGACTTCTCATCTTCTTTTTGTGGATGATTTAAAGCTGTATAGTTCATCAAATGAAGAACTGAAAGCACAACTGCAAGTGGTCAAAACTTTCAATATAAGCATGTCATTTGGTCTTGATAAATGCATAAAAGCACCCTTTAAAACAGGGAAGCTGCAGAACCAAGAAAATATCAGTCTGGGACAGGAATGTGATATAAAAGATCTTTAGTAAGAGGGAACATATAAATATTTAGGAATTGATGAAGGAGCAACAATAAAACATGAGCAAAGTGAATAAAACTTTATAAGGAATATTTTAGATGATTAAAATTAATACTGAAAACAGCCCTGATATCTAGGAAAAAAACTCCAAGCTATAAACCAGTTTACTCTTCTTGTTCTAACTTACAGTTTTGGGGTGACTGACAGGCCCCAAAATGTATTGGATTAGTTGGACAGGAAAATAAGAAAAATGCTTCATGCTTCTCACATGATTTATAAAAATCAGTGTATACCAAGATTATATATTTCCTTTTCTGAAGGAGGTATTGTAGCTCAGAGTGTGTGATATACCTTTAAGAAGCTTTCCAGTGAGTCAGCACATACATACATATAAGTACTGAGCAAGTGCAAGCTAGAGTGCCATTTTGAGGGAAGCATCCGTGGTCACAATGGCTGTGGGCTGAGGGGATTGAAATGGGTGACTCCAAAGTTCTACATCTGGCCTCATCCACCAAAGGAGGTCTTGTTTGCAGGAGTTGGTTATACAAATCTGGAAACCAAGGGGGTAATTATTTGGGAACCATTGACAAAGAAGGAGCCATTGCAGAGTCCGCATAAGCAGCTTTGGTAGAGGCACTATTGGGATTGAAGCGGCCATAGAACCTAGGGCCTGAAGAACTTCCCTTGCTGAGACTTTTGTTTGAGAGAGTATAACTCAGAGCTGAAGTCTCAATCGGTGGAGTCTGTGAATTGGGAGTGATACTAGACAGAATATTGAACACTGCTCTAATAAACTCTATTTGTTGTGTAGGAGTAAGGTTTGATTTCTCCCAATGTATCATTATTCCCAACAATTTTGCCAGAGAGAGAGTATAATGCAGTGCTGTTACCAGAAGATGCTTGGTGAGGACGGTGAGAAGCCAGTCGTCCAGATATGGAAACACCCAGAATCCTTTTAGTCTCAAGTAAGCTGTGAACACTGCCATGCATTTTGTGAACTCACTGGGGGCTGTAGAGAGACTGAACAGCAGGGCATAAATTTTTTAATGACTGGCTCCTAGCTGGAAGCAAAGCAGACTCCTGGAGTGTTTGTCCATCTTGATGTGGTAATACACATCCCGGAGATCTATTGAGCACATCCAATTGCCTTCTCTTAAAAAGGGAAGAATGGACTGAACCATGACCATCTGGAATTTGGTTTGGGTGACAGACTTGTTTAAGCTGCTGAGATCCAAAATGGGTCTCCAGTCCCCTGTCTTTTTTGGCACCAAAAAGAATCTTGAGTAAAATCCGGATCCACGCTGGTCTGTTGGGATTGGTTGGATGACTCTTTTTTGAGACAGCTTTATAATCTCTGAAGCTGCTTCTTCCCTTTGACTGGGTGGAACATCAGGAAGTTTCCTTGGAAGTTTGGTTGACAAGAAAGGGAAATGGTGTAACCTCTGGTTATGATGCTCTGCACCCAATGATCGGTGGTGATAGACTGCCAGGCAGCTTGGTGCATAGAGAAACGACTCCCGACTGCTTCCAGAGGTAAGCAATCGGGCTGCTCCTCAGGAGCGCTGGTAAGGCTGTCCAGAAAAGGAATCTCTGGAGCCTTGGTTATGAGGACCCCCCCTGCCTCTAAAGGGGCATCTTCCAGAATTGTTACCCCCTCTGCCCCTGGGGGTATCATCACCACATGTGGCATGAAAAGGACCTTGAGATTATTTGTGCCACATTTTTCCACTCCTCTGATGCCTTGAGAAGATGTTGAGGGTTGGAAAACCGTAGGCCTCTGGCAGACAGAGTCTTTCTGTCTTGCTCGCACATGGCTAGCATGTCCTTTAATCAAATGAAATACAGTTCCTTTGGACAAAAAGCCACGGAAAAAATCCTTCTTGAAAACTTTAATGAAATGAAACAGGATTGAGTGCTTTCACAGGACTATAACACAACTTCATCAGAATCCATACTCTAACAACCAAATTCCCTTTAAATAAGAGCAGTTAATCACCTGACCTAATTAATTCTTAAAGTCCTAGTACAATTCTCCTAAAAAATATATATATATATATATATATATATATATATATATATATGCTAAAATTATATAATTGCACCAAAGGTTACAATAAATCCTTATATACAATTTAAATAAATACCATGTAATTGTATTATAAAATATAAATATTAATTATATATGAATCTAAAAATCTATGTACTAATGAAATGAAAATCACACATAATAAAAATCACACATAGTAAAATTCATACATAATAAGATTTTAACCTTAAAACACTAGCTATTGAAATTGATTTGTTAAGTCCAGGTGGGGCTGTGGTGTTTAACTTGAGTTGCCATAGCAACTCTCTGTACTCTATTAAATCACACCATGGTCCTCCCCAGTGCTGCTTAACAACTGTGTCCAAACCAACAAATAAAAAAGCATGATCAGGAAAATTCCTTAAATGACAATAAAGAGAATTACTCATCTCCTATTTTTTATGCCATTTAAATGTTCGTATATCCTCTCCCTAAATTGACGAATAGTTTTTCCAGCATAAAAGCTTGGGCACTTTTGACAAATGGCCAGATAAATCACATCCACCATTTTACAATTAAAATATTAATTAATTCTTATTTTGATATTATTAACATTAACCTGGTCAGTTTCTATTATACAAAAACATTGACTACAACTCCCACATTTAAAGGTACTAATTTTCCTTTTACTATAAAACTCTGTACCTCTGTCATCAACCTCTGAAAAACTCTTTAAACATCTAGCACGCTTAGTAACAAAACAAGGTCTCTCTCCCAGTGTGTCCTTTAAACTTTCAAAACCCTGAAGAAAGGCCCAACTATTTGTAATGATCTGCCTAACCATAGGAAAATCCAATGTATAGGTAGTAATAAAAGAACACCTGTAAGTGTTGCTACTACAGTTAGTATGTTCAACCTGAATATAATCAGTTTCATACATAATAGGTTTAATAGAGCCCCTGTTCCTTCTCAAAAAAACTTCATCTTGAATTTGATGAATAACTGTTTCAGGATAACTTCTAGCAACAAACATACGTTTTAATGTGTTGCACTCCCTTTCAAAAGTTTCATTATCTGTAATCATACGGGCTAACCTAATATACTGCCCTTTAATAATTCCTTTTTTTTGATGAACCGGGTGGCAGCTATCGTAGTGAAGAAAACTGTTAGAATAAGTACTTTTCCTATAAATATTACTTTGTATAACCGTCTGGTTCTCATCCTTAGTTATTAATACATCCAAATAACTAATTTCTGTTGTACTGTAAGTGTAGGTAAATTTAAGGAAGGAAGTAGTAGAATGCAAATAATCTAAAAAAACCTTTAGTTACGTTGTCACTTAAATCCCATGCTATAAAAATATCGTCCAAAAACCTGGCATATAAGTGCCAACCAGTTAATTCACTTCTATTAAACAAAAATTGTTTCTCCCATTGTAGGTGTACTATATTTGCAAATACGGGGGCACAACCTGCCCCCATAGCTACTCCCTTCTTTTGTTGAAAAAACTGTGCGTCAATGAATACAAAATTGTTTTTTAACACCATTTCCATTAATGTATCCAAAACATTAATTTCATTATTACTAAAAGCTTTTGATTCCAAAAAGAAGTAGTGGAACATTTCCAATCCTTCATCCTGAGGAATCACGTTAAACAAATTGACCACATCTATGTTGACAAAAGCCAGTTGGTACGTGTAACGAACATTCCTCAATTTATACAAAAAGTCCCATGAGTCCTTAATAATGTGATTCTCTGCTTGAATAAGTGATCTATATATACGGCCATAGGGTGAGTAATAGAAGTACTGCCACTAACAATAGGCCGCATTGGAGGGTCAGACTATTTTTGGAATACCAGACAGGGTGGGTACTCTTGGAAATTTAACTTGTAAAAACTCATAGGTTACAAAGGAAATTTCACCCTGATCGAACATATCTTTCAAACACATTCTGATTTTCTGATATGAAGTATTAATAAAGTTCATAGATATCTGTTCATAATAGTCCTCGTCAAACACGTTTGAACATTCTATCAAGGTAATCCCTCTTAGAGATAATTACCATTCACCCACCCTTGTCCGGTTTCATATCCCGCACTTTATTCGTGCTGAGTTCCTTAAGAAGCTTTCTTTCACTTTCACTCAAATTATACAAAGTAGAGCCCCTATTTTGCTGTTGTAATAAAACCCTAAAATTCCACTCCCAAATTTTTTCAAACATAAATAAAGGTGAAGAAATCATAGGATTAAAAGTACTATTCTTCCATAGCACATTGCTTGTATATGTGTTTTCCACATCCTTAAACAAAATGTTAAAGTTAAGCTTCCTTAGAAAAAGCTTTAAATCAATCATCAGGGTTTCTATGTTGGAAAAAACAGTAGGTACAAAAGTTAATCCTTTACTAAGAACCGACCCAAAATTGTTGTGTAATTCTAATCCAGAATAGTTATAAATTTTGAAGTCCCCACATCGATTAGTTGTAATATTAGGAATGTGTTAATAAATAGTACCTAAAACATTGGGGACATCTTCTAAAACACCGCTTGCTTCTATCAATAATTCTGTTGCCTGTTTCCTCCTCTCCTCCTCCCCTGGTTCCAGGACCGAGAATTGTAACTCTGTTGTGGATCACCGTAATAGTTCCTCTGCCCCCCATTCATTCGATTGTGTATCCTTTTGGACCTTCTTGGCGGTGGTCGTTTTAAAGCGATGGCTTCCTCTTGGTCATTGTAGCCTTCCACATCATGTACAGGGTTGGACTCAACAACCATCCCCTGCTGTTCACCGTTCGTTGTGTTCCTCAGCACTGCAGGTTTAGGGTAAGCCCTCCCCTCTGAATATTCAAGCCTATCACGTTCCAGTTTACACCACTTCCTCTTTTCCACATCCGTAACAACAGAATCTAGCCTTTGAAAGATAGAATTGTAACCTGCCTTCTGCACACTAAATAAATCTTTTTTAATTGTAGCATCCAATAAGTCTGCCTCTTTGATAAGTGATTCAGTTTCAATCAGGTTATGTCTCTGCAAAATATTCCACAATGCAATCCCTTGAATGTTGAAAAATTCCACTAGTTCTGAATGTAGAGGGGAACCTGCAACTAAGCTACTAGGACACTTCCAGAGGCGAAGACCCTTAGGAACCCTTCCATTTTTAATGCATTCAGCAAGAAAAGCATTCTCAACTTGTAATTTTTTACAACGTAGTAACACCTTTTCTAGTTTACCAAGAGAATCTTTAAAAGTACCTGTGTTACTCATTCCTTGACTAAAATGGATGGTAGTACGTAGCCAACTGTCCATATTCACTTGTTCATGCATTTCTCTGTTTGAAACAGATGAACTATGTTCTGAAGCCTCTCTCAGACACACCGGTGTATTTAAAGAATCATTGGAACATAAACCAGAACCCCCGGGTGCTCCTTTGCATTCCAATAATAGCTGTACAAATTTGGTGAGTTGTCCAAAGCTAGAGTGCAATTCTCTCATCATAGGTACAGGTGATAAAGGTTCCCCATTAACTCCTTCTCCAGAGGACATCGCAACAACGAGTGTAGACAACAGCAAAGCAATAACCAAACGAAATACAGTTCCTCTGGACAAAAAGCCATGGAAAAAATCCTTCTTGAAAACTTTAATGAAATGAAACAGGATTGAGCACTTTCATAGGGCTATAACACAACTTCATCAAAATCCTTTCTTTAACAACCAAATCACACATAGTAAAATTAGTTTTGTTACTAGGCGTGCTAGATGTTTAAAGAGTTTTTCAGAGGTTGACGACAGAGGTACAGAGTTTTATAGTAAAAGGAAAATTGGTACCTTTAAATGTGGGAGTTGTAGTCAATGTTTTTGTATAATGGCAACTGACCAGGTTAAGGTTAATAATATCAAAATAAGAATTAATTAATATTTTAATTGTAAAATGGTGGGTGTGATTTATCTGGCTATTTGTCAAAAGTGCCCAAGCTTTTATGCTGGAAAAACTGTTCGTCAATTTAGGGAGAGGATATACGAACATTTAAATGACATAAAAAATAGGAAGATGAGTAATTCTCTTTACTGTCATTTAAGGAATTTTCCTGATCATGCTTTTTTATTTGTTGGTTTGGACATGGTTGTTAAGCAGCACTGGGGAGGACCATGGTGTGATTTAATAGAGTACAAAGAATTGCTATGGCAACTCAAGTTAAATGCCATGGCCCCACCTGGACTTAACGAATCAACTTCAATAGCTAGTGTTTTAAGGTTAAAATCTTATTATGTATGAATTTTACTATGTGTGATTTTATTATGTGTGATTTTCATTTCTTTAGTACATAGATTTTTAGATTTATATATAATTAATATTTATATTTTATAATACAATTACATGGTATTTATTTAAATAGTATATAAGGATTTATTGTAACCTTTGTGCAATTATATAATTTTAGCATATATATATATATATATATATATATATATTTTTTTTTTTTAGGAGAATTGTACTAAGACTTTAAGAATTAATTAGGTCAGGTGATTGCTCTTATTTAAAGGGAATTTGGTTGTTAGAGTATGGATTCTGATGAAGTTGTGTTATAGTCCTATGAAAGCACTCAATCCTGTTTCATTTCATTAAAGTTTTCAAGAAGGATTTTTTTCCGTGGCTTTTTGTCTAGAGGAACTGTATTTCGTTTAGCATGTCCTTTACTTTGGAGCCAAAAAGAGACGAAGCTTCAATGGGAGCATTCAGAAAGGAAAACTTAAAGGGATCCACAAGGTCACAAATGTGCATCCAGGCATGACGCCACATGACAAAGACCGAACCCGCTGCACTAGCCACCCCTTTGGTCGCATGTGACAGCAACCTCATGGACGAGTTGGATATTGATTCTAGGGTTGCGAGCTGCAAGGCCACTTTATCCCAGACCTCATCAGACAACTATCCTGTGAGCGTCTCAGAGAGTTCGGAGATCAAGTCCCTCTGGAGCCTCGGGAAATGTGCCATATAATTCAAGGACCATATAGCCAAGGTCCCTGATGCAAAAACACCCTTCCCAAGTCTGTCCACTGCCCAGGACTCCCTGTTGGGCTGGTGGACAGCAGAACTTTCCTCAGCCAAGTCCTTTTTGTGGCTGCTGCCACCACCATAGCATCAACTGCTAACCCTTTGGACCAATGTGGATTCTCCTCGGGAGGGGAAAGAATTTGTCTGGTCACAGAGGGATCACCTCAATGGATTCAGGGTTCTTCCAAGCATGCTACATGATGAGCTGGACGAGCTCATCCGCAGGTGGGGTCACCCATGAGGTAGAAGGCCGGGCGTGGAAAGCCTGCAGGAAAACGGACACCTCAGACGAAGGGTTGGAGGGCTTTCAGTCACCTCTCTGCTTTAACATTTCCAGGATGTCTCCGAAGGAGACATCATCAGGAGGTGACTGTGGGGACCCTTCACCATCATTGTAGTCTGTGTCTTCAGTTAAGGACTCCTTGGGTGAGTCCATGTGCTTCCTCTTACAAGTCCTCTTTCGAGGGGGCTCTGCAGTGGGAGTCTCTGAGGAGGACTCGGAAGAGCAGGTACCCTGAATAGGAGTATCCTGTGGCTTCTCTGCCCAGTGTCCCAGGGGGTGGTCTGTGACAGCTGCAGCTCGGGGGGCAAAAACTGGAGTTTCAACATAAAAGGAGTGCTACCAGAAGCAAGAGCTCTCTCCGTCACTCGGAAGGCAGGTCCACCTGAAGAGGGATGGGAGCCCAGAACTAAGAAAGACAACCTCGGGACTGGGGTCACACCTTGCTCCGATGAACCTGCCCCCACAGGTGGAGCCTCAGCAGAATCAGTGTGGACACGGCCATCGGCATTGAGGATGGAACTGAAGAGAATGATGGCTCCATGCCCCGGGACGAAGCACCCATCCCCTAATCCCCAGATTGAGGAAAGACCAGTTCAGTGGGAACCGAAGACCAAAGGGGCAAACTTGGAGATGGACTGAGACGCACTGTAGGCGCCAAGGTGATGGGTTCCAAGACGAATGTCGGAGCAGAAGGCTTCAGAACTGAGATGGTTGAAGGAGGAGTGTAAAATGGAGTCTGTGGAAAAGTCAACCCAAATCCTGCAGGTGGATGGGCCTTAGAATTTGTGGGGATCCCCTTGGCTAACAACAGCTGGTCCAGAAGATACACCACTTCATGTTCCGACAGGCTCCTGGTGGATCTAATGGATACTCCAGATGGGGAGTCAGGATGTTCAATGAAAGGGCAGTACTCTTGGCCCAGAAATGGATCTATGAAAGGGGAGTATCAGGTCCGCGGTGCAAGGTCTGCTGGCAACGAAGTCTCTAGTTTCGAGACTGGAAGTAAAGGGGTCAAATCCAGTGAAGTCGGTACAGCGCTCGGTGCTGAAGAGGCACTCGGAGCCAAAATGGTCGGTTTCAAAATGGAAACTAATGAATTAGTTGAAGGTGTGCCCTGAGCCGAAGTGGCCACAGGTGCTGAAGACGAAATAAGCATAGTAAGGTCTGTGACTGGTGCTGAAACTGGCAATGGTATTGAAGGTTTCGAGATGCTCGGAGCTGAGGAAAACGGAGCCGTAGAGGCAGATTTATGCTCTGAAGACAACTTTGAGACCTTTGCTTTCCCAGGCTTTCCCTGATCACCCGATGGTGATGAGGGAACCGAGTGGGATCTCTTTTTGTCTTTAGTAGGATGGGTTGAGACCTCCATCACAGAAATGGCCTCTGAGAACGGAGACTTGAGTAACCCTTTCAGAATTAGTTTATTTTTGCGGTCATTAAGAGTGCATTGGCTGAAACTCTGACAAATATCACACGGAGGCTGCAACGAAAGGTGGGGCACTCCTAAACAGTATACACAGTCATCGTGAGTATCACTATTAGGCAACTTTCCATTACATGAAGCACGATGCTTAAAACCTGAAGTACCCTTCTTATATGACATCTTGATAGAAAGACACCACAGGCCAACTGTATACTCCAACTAGGACAAAGTCAAAAACCATTCAAAAAAGTCACAAATATAGTAATTCAGTGGTATGTAAAGAGAAAAGAAACACCTTACTAAAAGCTAAAGGTAATAGGTTAAACAGGAAAGACAATACCAGCTACGGTATTGAAGAAATATGACAAGGTAAGGGAGGAAAGGCCATACCAATAGTGGTGCTTGAAACATTGCCAATGGTAACAACGGGTAGAGTGGAGAGGAAAAAAAACAAGGTTAGACAGAAGAAAAATCACTAGAAATACTATTTGCTTAATAAAATATGAAGATATTAAAAACTTTCCACACAAATATCAAATAAAGTTCCATTTAGCTGAGAGCTCAGCTGAAATGTAAACTTCTGACTATCGGCAAACGAGATCTGAGGTAACAGGGAGAAGGGCATTCTGGGTAGAGACTTAGCTCAAGAGTTTTTTTGGCTAGTGCAAGCTTGGTAAAAAGGCCGACTCAGTTCCGAGGGCTCAGAACTGAACCCATCAGTGATGAATGTAAAGAAGATTAACAACATCAGATCAAATGTTAGAAAAATCCAGACATGACAATACCGATGTTTTTCTCAACTTACTAAATCTTAGAAACATTCCTTGTGATAAACATTTTGGTTTTCCTGCCCAGAGACATGTCGAAACAAACCAGAACCACACTACCAATCAGCAGTAATTTATTGGTTCCATGTGCTGAGAACAACAAAGGAGGAAAAGTCCAACTGCTGAAGAAGCGTTTGTCCCAGAAGTCTTACAATGATAAAACTAGCAAATCACTCAGTTCTTTACAAAAAAAAAAAAGGGGAGATAGTGAAGATGCAGATGTCAAAAGGCTTTGATCACATCGGATTTGTGAAAAGTTTGTGTCAAGAGCTGAGACTGTACATTTTAGAATCACAAGGAGTGGAATTCAGACAAAATCGGAAGCATTTGTTACCAGTGTCCGAACCAGTGTTACAGCATCTTGCCTGTGACAAAATACTCTAGTTCTCAGAGTGACTTGTCCAATGTTCCTGTTCCAGAGAACATTCCGCCAACAATCCCTGTTCCTAAGAAAATCTCTGAAACTCCTCAAGCAGAACATTCCCTAGTGAGTGTCCCTGTTGCTATACCCAGTCCTAACTATTATGTCACGAGAACAGGTCACATCTTGAAAACCTACTTCCAGATACACAGTGTGTGATATACCTTTAAGAAGTTTCCAGTGACTCAGCACATGCATATAAGTACTAAGCTTGTGCAAGCTAGAGTGCCATTTTGAGTGAGCAGCCAGAGTCTGAGCATGCAAGTATGTAGTCAGTCATTTAGACAGTTTGTTTAATCTTAATGTTCCTGCCATCCATCCTGATGTATTTGTATACAATAAACTACTTAAACGAAGACCCAGCCCTCAACGTCTTCTTAATGCACATAAGAAGAGCAATAATATGGGCCTCATCAAAATTGATTATATGTATATATATGCAATTGTAGAACTACATTACATATCTGCTGATCTCACAAGATCCAAACATAGTGAGTTTCAAAACATGAACAGAACAAGTCTAAGATGACTTCCTTGTTTAGTTTACAGAAGCATATCGGTGTCAAGAGGGAATAGAAATCAACCAGAAGTAGATAAAAATCAGACAGCAACTGAATGTGCCAAAACAAAAGAAAGAATATAAAGTGAAGGATCAGATGAGAAGGCAGGAAGTGTGAAAAATGCATAAATATAGTCACAAGTACAGAAAACTCCTGGAACCATCCTCATGTCAATCAGGATCTGACGCAGGAATGGTTAAGGAGAGGTGAATTTAAACCAAAAGACGAAAGGTTAATATTGGCTACCCGGGTTAGTGGACTATGCACACATTAGTTTACAAAGTCCATAGAACATGTTGGAGAAAGAGACAAATGCATGTTTTGTAAAACAGAATTGGAAACAGTTGCACAACTTTTTGCTGGGTATGATACACTAATGGCAGAAGGTCTATGTACCGAAAGGTATAATAATGTGGCAAGACTGTTGCACTGGGGATTGTGCAAACATTATAATACTGAAGTAGCTGAGAAGCACTGGAAACATGAGCTGCAAAGCACTATAGAAAATGATGAAGTTTATGTCACATGGGATCACCCATTACCAGCTGTGCAAAATATACATGTGAGAAAAACAGATACAGTAGTCCATGAAAAGAAGACAAAAATTGCTACACCCAGTCATCATAGTGTCTTACATACAGACAGACACAAAGTCATAAAATACAAGGATTTGCAGGCAGAAATTAGGGTAATGTGGAAGAAGGATACCCTGACAGTTCCAATAGTAGTAGGTGTAATCAGTCTCATAAAAAAGAATCTACAATCATATTTAAATATGTTACCAATACATGTAACTCCATATGAACTGCAGTAGGAATCAAGTCTGGGCAGATTGTTTGTACTGCAAAGAGTACTTTTGGCTAACATCAAAGACTGAAACAATACTAATTTTATGAACTTTAATCATACTTTTACTTAGGAATGGGTCCATTCCCGTCATGGTATTAGTAACCCAAAAGTCTTGTAGAAATTAAAAAAGAGAGAAACCATCCAGCCCCAGGGATTTGGCTCTTCTTATCTTGATAAAGACCTCACCCATTCTGTCAAGAGTTACAGGGGACAGCAACGCTTGCACCTATATTTGATTCAAGCAAATGAAGATGATGTAGGTCCTCATCAACACTGCTAGAAATAGAGGAGTCATGGTCCCCTCTGGAATACATGGATAAAATGCAGCAAACCTTCCCAGCATACCTTCCATTGTCATCAAGCATCACCTTCCATCAGTATCTTTAAAACTAGCCATCAGTCTCTCTTTCTTCAGTTGCCCCTATTTCAGGCTAGAGATCTCTAAACTGCAGATTTATTCTTAAAATATATCAAGTTTTAGGGAATGCAAGGCAAAATCAATGTTCCTATCCAAAATATGACATAATATTTTTTGGATTAATTCCACTGCTTCAACTGTCTCAGACTCTGTCTCCTCCAGTTAAGGTTGCACAAGAGCTGGCTTATTTTTGTATATCCTAAGGACATCATCAGTAGCCTTCTAGTTGGAAGTTATGTAATGGGCCTCCTGCTCTCGAAGTATTTTTTTACTTGTTCCACAGGAACTTTTGGTTGGTATCTTTGCCTTTCTATTCCCCATATTTGTTACAGACCCAGTCATGAAATGCACAATAAATCTCTAGTCGCTGTCAAGGATACATTTTTTAACACAGCCAAATAATAAATGCTATCTGATTAGAAAATACTATGGTGGATGTAACCAACGAGTGAATATAATGTAGGTGCACTGCTTTATCTAATCTAGAGAGTAGGTTATATTTTGGACAGTAAGAGGTGAATCATTATCTGAGAGACACATACCTTGAATGATATATATCATAGCCATATACTTATTGTACATGTAAAGAATTTGCTGAGTTGTGTAACACGCACCCTTCTTGTACCATCATTATGTTGAAAAATGTCTCCCAGAACTTGGCAAAGTTCCTCTTCTGCAGATATCAGAGGCATATTCCATATGACTTAGCCATCCTGCAGGAAGGTTTGTCTGAAAGAAATAAATTGTGTCAAAATCATGGTCTGAAACTAAATACTAAAAACTGCATTACTGTATCCTTTGGGAAGTCATCTACCTAAGGGAACTACCACATTGACAGTACTCCCCTAACAGCTGACTCAGTTGTTCAGGATTTGGGAACTTATGTGGACAGTGACCTAACCTTTGTCCAACATATAAATAAAGGGATTGCGTTTAGATCTAAGGATGTCATTGTCCCCCTTTACTCAGCCCTCATTAGGCCAGTCATTTAATATAATGCCCCCTTTGTCATGTATCTGTCCAGACACATGCAACAACTGGAATGACCACAGAGATACTTTACTAAAAGGCTACAAAGCCTAAGCAGAATGTTCTACATGGACCAACTCAAAGTCCTGTCACTATACTCAGTATTCTTCAGTCTGCTAAGAGGTGACCTGTGCCTGGCATACAAGGCTTCGTCCAACCCATTACTAATGAATGTATTGCACATCTGCAGTCAAATGGCATCAGAAATACTTGGTCTAGGAATCTAAACCTCTTCTTCAACATCAACAGAACAGTTTTGAGGGACAGGCATATTTCACAGATGCTACTGCTGCTTTGGAACAGATTCCCAAATCCAGTTAAAACAAAGTTTATCCCTGTCCATTTTCAAATGCAACTTAGATCTATGGATGGGAAACAGAATAATTTTTTTCCCCAGGATTGCCCTCTGTACTACTAATGGACAGATTCAGCTCCTAAATACTTTGTCTCATGCATGGGTCCCCTCAAATTATCTATGTTATGATCTCAGTTATTCTTATTAGGGATAATATACAATTATTGACATGGAATGGGCAAGGCCAATCTATAACCAAATATATTTGGTTATTTTGAGCACCAAAAGGGAAATTGGCTAGGCTTAAAATGGCCTGCAAGGGCGGCTAGACTACTATTTAACTACAAACACACACACACACACACACACACACATATATATATATATATATATATATATATATATATATATATATATATACATTTCTATATATATCTATCTACCTACCTATCTATATCTGGCAGCCACAAAACCTAAACTTAACAAGACCTCACTACTAAATTATCTAGTAAGTTTTGAGTATTCAAAAACAAAATTAAAAAATATATATTTTAAGCACATTTATTGAATTATCAATTAAGGCTCAGGGAAACAAGCATTAATATACAAGAAAACAAACCATATTAACATGTTCCCAGTTACAAAGATTATATATCACATGTATTCTTTTGTACAACTATCATTAATCCAACATTACATACATTGCTCATGTTCTGCCTTACCTTAAACCACACTCCTCTTCCTCCAAAACATTATTCTGCATGTATTTATATCACAGTTTCCTTTTTTCTATGCAATTTGCTCCTACCCTTTTTAAAGATCCCACTTCCAGTTCTTTTATCTCTGTTACACTATTCAATCCTTCAAATACAGTTGGCTTAGACTTTGGCCCCAATTCCAAAACACTTGCTCTCAGTGTAAGTGAGCACTTACACTGAGAACAGATGTTTTAGAATCTGGTCCCTATAGTAAGTCTGTTTATAGATACGCCTTACTATGAAGTACATACTTACACTGAGAACAGGTCTTTCAGAGCAGGGTAGACTTACCCTTTGATTTCCATTTTCTAGTAACTGCCTTTTTGGCAGCCACCAAAATTAAACTTAACAAGGCCTTATCATGTCTAGGCAATTTAGATCTTGTATCCCAGCTCAAAACATCATTTCCTTAGTTATACCTATTTGCATACCCAATATTTCTGACAAGGTACTCTGCAGTGAATTTTTAAAGTCTGTCAACTCATTACACTCCTAAACATATGTTTGCAGTTACCTCTTTCTTCCCCATCACACATCCAACATCCGGCCTATACATGAAGAAATTTTTTTTGGAGTCTGCTTGGGGTATAAAATACCTTTGCAAACACTTCCAACCAAAAATCTTAAATTTTCATGACTTTATTACATATTTGGGATCAATACATATGTTCTCCCATTGTTTCTTTGTGAATTACTTATCCAGTCTCTCTTCCCAATCTTTTCTAATCTCTTCTGATTGAGTCCTATAGTTATCATGCAATATTTTATATGCTGTACTAACTATCCTTCTTTTAAAAAGCAGCTTCTGTTCTAAGTTCAACTAAAATCTCTACTAGTGCAAGTCTTTCACTTAGAATTTCCCTGTCGCTTTCTCTTTCCCTATACTCTGATATTAATCTTTGACAGGGAAGTCAGCCTCTAGCCTGCAGTCCAAGTGTCTTCTTGGCCTCTTCCTCCCTCTTGCCTATTCTTTGTGCCCCTAATTGCAGTCATCCCTGTTGGTAAAATTTCCTTTCTCCATTCTCATGTTAGCTTAGTTCTTAGAATACTTTCTGCTACTTTATGAATATAATATGCTGTATGGCTGTTCTTATTCTCCTTAATCTCCAAAATCTGACTTTCGTATTATTTCTTGAATTCCCTCTGCTTCATCATCATCCCTTTCCACTTTGAATTATAACCTTCTGTTTGTGTTATGTATATGAGCCTTAACTATGTAGCTCTAAAATATCCCTTCAAATCAGGTAGCCCCAAACCTCCTTGTTCTCTTGGAAGGATCAATGAATCCCACTTGACCCTCACCCTATTCTCCTCTCAGATAAACTCCTTCAACTCTTTATTAATTATTGTCCAGAACTTCTCCTCTGGTTGATAAAAATATGTCTGATCTATATGTAAAACCGAAGGGACTAAAACCTTTTTCACTGCATGTATCTTGCTATCCATATCCATAAACAAGAGCTTCCAGTTCCTTGGTTGTTGATTATATTTTGTTTAGTCTCTTCCCACATATCTTTAGCTGCTATAATAGAATCCTTTTTAATCCATACTCCTAACTACTTCATTTTATTGTGCCCCCATAAATATGAGCATTGCTGAACCAATTCACACGTGGGTACATAGTTTACAACTATAGCCTTTGTTTTATCTTTATTAATTTTATATCATGAAAAGACTTGAAACTGAGATTACCTTTTCTGGCTTTATCAGGTACAAAATAATATTGTCTGCAAATAGAGCCAACTTTTCTTGATTACCATACCAATTATATCCTTGACTTTCTGAGTCCCTTATTTATTTTCTTTACCAATGGCTTTAAATATTAAGCAAATAACAAAAGGGAAAGAGGATACTGATGCCTGGTTTCTCTGTTCAGACATAACTTGTCAGAGAGGAATTTTCCCACTTAATATTTTGTATCCAATCAGTCATACATCCTCACAATTAACATTATTATTGTATCAGAGAATGCAAATGCTTCCAATGCCATTATCAATATCCCAGCTTTCTCTGTTGAATGTTTTCTCTGCATCAAGACCCACCATAAACAGGAGCATTTTCTAACATTCTGATTTTCTCTGGAACATCATTGTTATAGCAATGTTGTCAAATGTTTGCCTCCCCTCCACAAAACCACACTGATCCATATCTATCTAGTCTAGCAACACCTTTGCCATTCTCTTAGCTTTTACTGACAGAGGCACTTTATAATCATAGTTTTAAACTGAAATGAGCCTATATGAAAATGGGTCTTTCTGCTCTTGCTTGATTTCCACATTTCTCTGTTTTATACAACTGTTCATACAATTTCCAAAACATCTGTAATACCTATGCAGGATCTAGTTTAGCAACAACCCTTTCTACTTTCTATTGCCTAAGTTGTTGTCCTAAAAGTTTTTTTTGTGTTCTGAAGTTGTCAAAAACAGTTGCTTAGCAGCAATCTTTCTATATTCATGCATAGTATCCAGATACTCCCTTATTTTCTCTGTAGCACTCTGCAGTTTGTACCTTTTCTTGTTCTGTGAGATTCCTCCAATTCTGCAATAGTTTAACCTTTGTCAGCCTCTCTAAATAATTCCTGTTACATCTTAACCATATATCTTTTTCTTTTATTTCTACCTTCTAAATTCTGAATAAATTTCTATCTTCCCTAATAACTCTTGAATAATTTCAACTACCCATTTCTTAAATTCCTCTCTTTTTAACATCTTAATATAATTCAATAGTACCTTTTTGTCTATACCTGTGAAGCATTCACATTCCAAAATAATATGGATAGTGTAGCCATCATGACAAGAAGTTATTATTCTCATGTGTTATATAGGACAACTTTTTTAAATGTCTTTTTTCAGCTTTTGTGTTACATGCACTCACTAATGTTTGGCAGGCTGATCTTTTATGCTGTTTTTTTTGTCATCTCCATTTGAACCTATGTCACATTCTACAAGACTTTTTGTTTTACTAGAAACCCTAAAATCAAAAAAACAAACATGCCCAGAACACTCCCATAACTCGTTAACTTAAAACAAACATACAAAACCATGTACAACTTCAAATAATTAAATTTAGCCATCCTGATAGGAACAATTGTCTCAAAGTGACAGCTGCACCTACAGGCATTACCTAACCTATAATTAAGGCTATTCATGCTAAGGAGCATGTTACATCTGGTGCTCCTGCTTACACTAATTGCTGTTTGTTTTTTGTCTTAGCTTTATTCCCAACATAGTTGCAAAAAACAGGTTGCTTGCTTTCAGAAAACATTAACTTTTAGCCTTAAGAAAAAGTGCACAGGCTATCTTTAAATTAAACGAAATTATACACTTTTCTAGTAAATACATTGAAGTAAATGTGTACCAGGAAGGGTCTACTTCAGTAGACCAACGTTTTACTTACCTGACTCCCACTTGGCCGAGACTAAAGGACCGACAACTTCTGAAGACCAACATCCAGAACACAGACATTTCACGTGAGGTAAGTAACCACTTATCCATCCCGAATAAAAAAAACTAAACAAAACAAAACTAAAACCACTGATGTGGGGGACTTTTCCCCACCCCCTTAACTAAATATACCAACTCAGAAATCACACTACAGCGGGGGGTAAGGGGCAAAGTTCAACAGAATGGCCAAGCGGTGTTCCAGGTGTCGGTCTTCTGAACTTGTCCGCCCTTTCATCTCAGAAATTTTAATGTCAGGTAAGTGAAACAGTCTATGAAGTAGACCCACCAGGAAAGCTATCATCTCTTTTTCACTTTCAATAATTTCAAACTTTATTTTTTACTAAGCTGCTTGCCCATGTAACTTTTAATTTTACAATCCACTCTTCAAACAGTATTCAGAATTCATGAGATTTATTGCCTGCACCTGTAGTCAGCTAATGTCCATGGAAACATAAGAACAGAATGTACAGCTGCCCTCAGCTGCAGACTTCTCAAGTCACACTGAACATTTATTTGCTAAATAAAACTTTTCATTACATTAAAAAAAAGACTTGTTATTAGATTAATCCAATTGCATTACTCTATACATTTACCTAAGCAAAAGTAAGATGAAACACCTCAGCTCTACTTGTATTATAATCATAGGTTCATGGGTTCATAGGTTTATACTAGGCTATCTGCCCTAAGGCATTTATAAGCCTAGCCCAAATTTTTGTGGCTTACGCCACCCCTTATATGAAAAAATACTGTGCCCATTAGTTTGTTGTGCCTCTGTCCAGCAGTGACACAGAGATGATTCCCAGGGTAAACCTACAATCTCCCATCCACAGGTCTAGATTTCTCTTGAACAGAGTCAGCAAGGTGCTCTGCCTCACATGGACCGGGATTTTATTCCACAGCATAGGGAGTCTCTGAGTGATAAATCTATCCCTCCAGCACATCCTATTTATATCCGTGCTAAGGTTTAAGTTGCTTGCTCTAGTGGTTTTGGTGGATTTGGATTTTTTGAGGTGGAGCATGTCCATTAATTCCGGGTTGGACATGGCCTTGTATGTCAGGCACATGTCACCTCTGAGCAGACGGTATGCGACTGAATAGAGCTGGAGTTTCTTCAATCTGGCAGCATATGACAGATTTTGGAGTCCCTTTATCCTTTTGGTGAGGAACTTTTGGGGTCTCTCCAATTGCTGCAGATGTCGGGTGAGATACATCCCGAATGGGGCATTGTACTCGATCATTGGTCTGATAAGTGAAGAGTACAGGGGAACAATGACCTCACTAGATCTGGATGTAAATCCCTTCATGATCAGGTGGGCAATGTAGAAGGTCTTTCTAACCACTTTAGCAACGTGAGTGTCAAAAGAAAGGCCACTGTCAACCTGGGTCCCCAGGTCCCTGATAACCTCTTCTGTGCTTAGTGGATTGCCACCTATATGGTAGCTTGGGGTTACCTTGTTTTTCCCAAAGGGTATGACTATACATTTTTGGCGTTTAACTTCAGGCCATGGCTCTGGCACCAGCTATCTGTTTCCATGAGTCCCTTCTGAAGGATATCCGTGTCCGATGCACTTTCCACTATGGCGCCCAGTTTGCAGTCGTCTGCAAACTTTGTCAGCCAAAGTCCTCCCATGTTGGCCTGTACTTCTGAGAAGTAGATGCCAAACAATAGGGGCCAAGGACCGAGCCCTGTGGGACACCACTTGTGACCGGCTTGGAGTCTGACACAGCGCCAGCAACTCTAACCCTGTGGGTTCTGTCCTTAAGCCAGTTTGCAACCCATCTTGTGACATATGGGTTTACATTTAAGTTGGTAAGTTTTTCTACAATACCCGAGTGGGTATTGTGTCGAAAGCCTTTGCAAGGTCAAGGTAGGCTGTATGGACTGCCTTTCCCTCATCAATGGCCTTGGTGACTGTTTCGAAGAAGTCGACCAAGTTCAAAAGGCATGATCTTCCCTTGACAAAGCCAAACTGGGTCGGGTCCAATGTCTGCAAGTCCCCTATATCTTTGTTTATGAGCTCCATTATGATCCTCTCCATAGCTTTGCAGACTAGACTTGTTAAGCTTATGGGGCGGTAATTACCAGGGTCCGTAGACCGTGCAAATCAGTGCACTTTAAACCCCATCCCCTACCTTGACAGCCCAAGCGTACAGCATATTAACTTAAACATGCTTTTGTCCAGCCTTTCTTCTCCTTTTGCATTGTAATACCTATATTTTTTAAAACTAAAAAAGAACAAAGTACTTGTTTACTTTAGTGTCTTTATCACATACAACAATCACTGAAAATGCTTTATTATATTACATGCAATTTATATCATAGGTTCATAGGTAGGTACTAGGCTATTGGCCCTAGGCCCTATATATGCCTAGCCAAAAAGGTACCCTGGCTTTCACCACCCAAGAAAATAATTTTCCTGTGCCCCTGTCGAGCAGAGCCACATAAGTGATTCCTGGGGTGAATTTCCTATTTCCTATCCAATCATCAAGATTTTTCTTGAAGAGTGCTAATGAGGAGCTCTGTTTGACATAGATAGGTAGTCTGTTCCAGAGTATGGGAAGTCTCTGGGACAGGAATCTATCCCTCCAGCATGTTCTGTTTATTGTGGTGACAGGGTTTAGGTCCCTACAGTGTGTAGCTCAGAGGGATTGGGATTTCTTTAAGTGGAGCATGTCCAAAAGCTCTGGGTTTGACATAGCGTTGTATGTTAGGCAGAGATCGCCTCTGAGTAGGCAATATGTGACAGAGTAAAGCTGGAGTTTTTTGAGATGGTCTACATAGGGCATCTGTTTGAGGCCAGTAATCCTCTTTGTGAGGTATTTCTGTGGCCTTTCCAGTTGTTGTAGATGTCTTGTGAGGTACATACCAAAAGGGGCATTGTACTCTATAATGGGTCTAATGAGTGATGAGTAGAGGGGAGCAATAACCTCTTTTTTTATGGATGAGAAACCTTTTGTGATGAGGTGTGCCAAGTAGAAGGATTTCCTGACCACTGTGGTGATGTGATTATCAAAGGAGAGACTACTGTCCACCTGTGTCCCAAGGTCTCTTATCACACTTTTGGTGTTAAGTAGACTACCACCTATGTAGTAGTTCATGGGTACAGAGTTTTTACCAAAGGGGATGACAATGCACTTTTTGGCATTGAGCTTGAGGCCATGGCTTTGACACCAGGCATCTGTCTCAGTGAGGCCCTTTTGTAGGATGTCCACATCATTAGGAGTTTCAATTATGGCTCCTAGTTTGCAGTCATTTGTAAACTTCGTTAGCCAAAGACCTTCTGTTTTAGCCTGTACTTCAGAGAAGTAGATACCAAACAGGAGAGGACCCAAGATTGAAACCTGTGGTACTCCACTTGTCGCTGGTCTGAAGTCGGATTTGGAGTCTGCTACTTTCACAGTGTGGGTTCTGTCCGTGAGCCAGTTGGCAACCCATCATGTGACATAGGGATTTATACCTAGTTTAGTGAGTTTATCTATAATTCCAGAGTGGGGGGTGGTGTTGAAAGCCTTGTGGATCATTTTATACAAATATATTTAAGAACAAAAATTGTTTTACTTGCAGTTACTTTTTTTTCTTTCTTAGTGCACTTCCAAACATTAATGACATGAAGGGTAAATACCTTTCAGTCCCTCAACAAATTTAACAAAGTCAACAAAAGTCCAGTCTTTTTCATCCAATTTTTCTTGTAGAACCATACTTCACAAATGTAATTGATGCTTTAATGTCTCACATTTATTCAGTAATATCATTGTTGATGGTCGTCTTCCTGTTCATCTCCATTTCTCAACCCCACACTCTGGTTCAAGTCCAATGTACTTATGATTCTTCTAATCAACTCCTGTGCTTTTTTCTGTCTCTCAAGCATTTTCCTTTAGAACATTGGAAAAGGTGTCACTGGCAAAGTCTCTCTATGAGCTTTAATATCAGAAGAATGCAAAGCAAAGTCCACTTCTGTTTGATGGCTCACTTTTTGTTGGACAAACTTTTGCATTTCCTCCTTAGCCTGTTCTGCATCAAAAAGTGACTTTGATCCATGAGAAAAGCATTCTGAAGACAGCTGCATACAGCAGCTTGAATTTCATATCTGTGTCTTGCCATTCCCTGGTTTCTGGCATAAATTTTCTTCTTTTCTGCATGGTGTACAGTGAATAATCATTTTCCACAACACTGTACTATATCCAATGTTTAGTACTTTCCCCTTCTACCACAGTGTTGTCAGGATCGACTATTCCTGCTGGTATGACTGCATCTTTACTAATAGAGGTCTTGGCTGCTTTCTGATTATCAGATTTGTAGCATACATTCGATGTACTCTTTCAGTTAGCAAATCCTAGTATGAAATACCAGCCCTGTTGCTTATTTGTGCTTTTATAAAATTAATAGTCTGTTCCTTCCAGCTTCTCTGGTATAGTAAAAAATCTCAGGTTTTCGCTGCATGCTCTGTCATCTAACTCTACCATTTTTTTAAACGGCTCTTCTTGAGCAGTTTCAAACTCGGCCAGCCTTTTCTCCATTTCCACCTCTGATTTTTGCATTTTTTAAATTCATTTGAATAGCTGTTTAAAACTTCCAGCTGTTTGTTATCTGAGTTGATATACTACTTCAAAGTTTCATTTATTATAATCAGTTCTGAGCACATTTAATTTAGTTTTCCTCTAAATTGCTGGAAGCCATCTGTTGTACCAGCTTGAGTACATCTGTAAGCTGGAGCTTGAACTATTTTTTTTTTTTTTTGCTGAACAGCTGCAGGATTCTTCCCATTCAGTGTTTTCTTTTACCTTTTCTAGTTGATTTTCTTTCAGTTTCTCTATGTTTCCTCTTTGCTTTCATTCAGACAGTGCCCTTGCTAGCCAATAACTGAATTTTACTAAAACTGGCAAAAGTACTAGTCCTTATCTCTCAATTTGTTTATTTTTTTCACTTATAGAGAGCTGAGGTTGAGCTGCTGAGTAGTGTGCAGCCATCTTAGAAGTCCTCCAGTGCATATACTCTTAACCTAGTAATGGAATACATTAATTTGAGTGACCAACCTTTCCTTGATCGGGTATAACACTGAGTCTACATGTCGAATTTCTCAGTGGCGAATGGTCAGAATGTCATACAAAACACCGAATGTGACATTTCCGACCGCTCTACCACCTAAACAACCACTACCATGGGTCAAAAAAGGGAGGATATTTTGCATTTTGCAACAATTGCGTTCACAGTTATGAGAATTTGCTGCACTGCTTTCGAACATTTTCCGATTGGCCATCCACCGGCCGATCAAATAAATGTATACCCCATAATAATAAATAAATCACTAGCCGTAGTCATTTAAAATTGAATAACAAGATTCCTTTACTTGAAATAAAGCAGGTTAAGTATCGCACTTTGCAAAATCAAATATACAAGGAGTTTTCAACTTGCCCAAAGAAAGTGTGTTTAAGCATGTAAACAGCATAAAGAAAAACTCCAAATAGGAATTTATCTGAATTTACCACCAATAACTAAAGAGAGGTATTAACTTTCTGTGCACCTGTGATTTGTAAGTCAAGACATCAGTTGTAGTTTTTCAGGCAAAATAGAATATGGCTGGATCCCTCTTTGAAGAATAATACTGTATTATAAATTAGAGTGCATGTGGAGTCATCTAGGCACTATCTAGAAGTAAGATGGTACTTTCACTGCCATTTACTTCCTCTCTACTTAAAGGAACCATGGTTAATACTCCTTTTTGATCTAAATTTTGATGTTATTTTCCTGTATTTGCAGGGCAGGCAGTTTTAGTAAGATCTAACACATTTTGAGCTGTAGTCACTACAAATGTATCCACACATAAGAAGCAGATGTAGTTTCAGTTTCTGACAGGTTTTATTACACATAATCCTGTGCAACTTCCTTTTTATATTTTATACGTGTTATACAGGCTGCAAATATGCTTGCCACCTTTTCAAATGCACAAAATGGGACATTTAGTTTTCTAGAAACCTCAGACTTTGCAGAACAAACCATACCAATGACCAGTGCAAAGGACAGAACTTCACTTTTCTGCCAAAATAAAAGTTTTTTCTTGCAGCATTTGAGTTGCTTATGCTGCTTCATATAACACTGAGTATTCAGATACAAAATTATTGGTACATGCAAGTATTAAAGAAAACACAGGAAATATTTTTTGCCCTGACATTTCAGAAAATGTACCATTTTTTTTTTTTTTTATTATTTACTTATTTGTTTTTTGGAGGACACAAATACCCAAATAGGGACTACCACGCACAAAGAGGGACAGGTGGTAACCCTAGCTGCAAACTTTATAACCACAGTTTTTATGAAATTATAATTACTGCTACTTTAACTTAATATAACTTTTGTACTCTTTTCTCCCTGTGTTTGACTTCAAGTGAGCTTTCTGAATAGACCATAGAGAAGTGAAAGTTAGGGTAAAAGATACACTTATCCAATTTCTTGTTTTGAAAGGCTTTTTGAATTTTTCATAATAGGCTAGAACACTTTTGTCAGTTTACTTGGCATTTCTTTGCCCTCTTAAACCTGCCATTTTGATTGCCTACTAGGTCCTTGTGTTTATATGATGCTGTACTGCTTGGATACACCATGTATTAAAAGTAAATATATCCCCCAAGTTCTTGTATTGCTTGGAGTTCCTTAACCTCTGTAGGGGATACCTGCTCTAAAAGTACTGCCTCATCTACTGAAATGTCAGCTTGAGCATCATTGAGAGGCTGTAATACCATATCTCCATATGTTTCCTCTTAAAACCTGCATAGAGCAAGTGGTAGTCTCTCTACATGTCATGGTAAGGCCTCATCATATTAACATTGTAGAGATTGTATTTTGCCTCATGTTTGACAACCCAAGCACATTAATAGACATCACTCAGCTTTCTTGTAGTAATGAAAGGTCCCTCTCATTCTTCCTGTAGCTCATAATCTTTAACAGGACTAGGCACCATTAACTTTTGATTGAGTTTATACTCTGGAGGCTCTTGCTGTCCTAGCATACCAAATATTTTGCTGCTGCTGTTTTTGTGTTATATGCTCTTGTAACAACTCCATATGCTCATTAACTTAGTCCTGACTCCTGAATTTCATCATATACTTCACAAATGACTCCTTGTGGAATTTACATTCATCCTCCCACTTATCACGAATTAGGTCTAGCTGCTCCCTCACCTGTAACCATAAAGTAGTTCAAATGGTAAATAACCTGTGGAATCTTGGGGCACATGACTGTATGCAAAATGGAGATTTGTCTCACTCCTACTTAAATTGGTCTGTGAATATGCTCAGCATGGTCTTGAGAATAAACTTAAATCTTTCCACTAAAGATTGTTTGAGGATGGTAGGGGATGTTTTAAGTGTTTTCCCACCACAGCTCTGACACAAGGAAGTCAGCAGGTTTGACATGAAGTTAGCCACTCTGTCCATCAGTATTTCCTGGGGAAAACCCAACTTTGTGAAAAAATTCTCAGAGATTGCCTGCCACCTTTTTAACCTTAATAGATGACAAAGCCTCCATTTCAGAGTACCTAATAGCACAGACTACTACCACCACCAATATATACTTCCTATCTGTGGTGTTTTTTTTTTTTCAAAACAAGTTTATTGTTTTAACATATAAGAGAAATATCATAACAATTTTATACAAATAATTAAAAATAGGTATTATTATAATATTCAACAAAACAACTAAAGTATTTACAAAGACATCCACTACAATCAGATCAATTAATTAAACTAAAATACTGTGCTATTGAAATTAGAATTTTTTTAACAAATTTTGTAAATTATCCCATACAATAAAATGTGATGTTTTTCTAGTTGTTCTCATTCTAATTGTGCTTATTTCCATATGACACATTATATTCATAACATTTTAAATTCATTGAACAGAAGGAGGTGTATCTGAAATCCAATTTCTAGTTATTATTTTCCTAGCCACTGCTAGGATAGACCATAACAAGGGAAGCTTAATCTTTTTAACACATTGAGGTACAGGTGTGTTGAATAATATAAGAGACTTAGAAATAATGAAATTATCTGTAAAAGAGCCTGCAAAATTCATTAATTGACTTCCAGTATTCTTTCAACTTCATACAGTCATAAAACATATGAGCCCAGTCAGCATTAATTTCTACATTACATCTCTTACATAGATTATCTTTATTATTAATTTTATTCATCATCAAAGGTGTATAAAAGATCTATGTAAAATTTCCATGTATAAAGTCTCCAGACAATGGAAGATGTAGTTCTATAAGCAGATTCCAATATATATTGTTTATCTTGTTGAGTTGGTGGGTCCCCATTAATAGAGGTGAAATAATTCCAGTATGAATCTACATTGTAAATGTTTCTTGTCTGATAATTTTATGTATATATGAAAGTTTACCTTTATCAGAAACTTTATGCTGTAAATTTATTATCAAGTAATCAATCAGTTTTGGAATAGATTCTTTAACTGTTATAGACATTAGATCTATTCTATCAATGAGATGTTGTCTAAAGATCTGAACCTCTAACCAGCAAGTTTCTCTTAGATCAAATTCTTGTTTTAAGAAATCTAGATTTTTAACTTTATTATCAGATATCAGCTGATACCAGTACTTTAGATTATTATCTATAGCTAAATGAGCTCCTTCAGAAGTAGATGACATAAGCATACCCTGAGTATAAATTATAGGAATACAATAAAATTCCATTCCCTATACTTAGGGTGCATGAATATAAAGTTACGATAACTAATAATAATATTTAATGGGTAACAGACCATATGTTTAGGTGTAATAGGTGAAGTACAAAATTCCTTTAGCAACCACAACATGGAGTTATTTATAATCATATTTTTATGTGTTAAGGAGATTTTCATGAAGTGCATACTAATTAGCTCCCAATAATCTTTCCATTTTGCGACATATGACCGATCTATTAATAAAGTAATAACTTTTATAATAGAAGAGATAATATATAAATTAAAGTCTGGAAAAGAAATACCCCTTGAGACCAGCTATTAGTATGTTTCTTTAATGCAATCCTAGGTCTATTAGGTGCCCATAAGAAATTTAACATTAGTGTATTCAGTTTCTTGATAGTTATTTTTGTAGGTGAAAGTATTATTGATTGTATTAAGTATAAAATCTTGGGGAATATTATCATTTTAATAATTGTAAGTCTCTCCTCCATAGTAAAAACATATTATTCCAGGTATTAAAAGATTTTGTATATTAAGAAAACAGGTATTATAGTTATTATATATAATAGATTTAATATCTTTAGATAGTATTATACCTAAATAAGTTATCTGACCTGAGTTGGGTACATATTTAGTAAAATCACTAATGAGAGTATTTTTCGTGTATATATAGGTAGTATTTTAGTTTTTCTTCATTGAATATTAAACCAGAAATACTTTTAAAATTCATCATTTTATCAAATAAAGACTGCATAGAAGAATTAGATCCTGCTGATGTAATTAGAACATCATCTGCAAAAGTTGAATTTTGATGTTGTATTTTCTTCTATTTCAAAACCCTCTATGTCAGTACTGTTTCTAATCAAATTAGCCCAAGGCTCCATTACTAAAGTGAATAATAGTGGAGAAAGTGGACATCCTTGCTTTGTACCTTTAAGAATGGGTATTTTTGTGAAACATATGTTCCTACCTTAATATAAGCCAGCGTTCCTTTGTATAAATGCTCAATTAAATTTACAAATGCATCAGAGAAATTTGTGCATTTCAGTAAGGTAAACAGATAGTCCCAACTTACTGAATCAAATGCTGAACCTATATCAAGACTAATAAGTGTTAAATCTTTCTTTTTCCTATTTGCAAAATCAATTAATGTTAAAGTTCTTCTTATATTATCAAAAGTATTTCTATTTACAATGAAGCCCGTCTGATCTATGTCTATAATGCCGGGGATAATTGTCTTCAATCTATCAGCAAAAATACTCATAAACATTTTATAATCAACATTAAGTAATGAGATGGGTCGATATGAAGAACATCTAGTTGGATCTTTATTAGGTTTTAAAATTGGTGAAATAAATGTATATTGCCAAGATGGGGGGGGTTATTAACTCAGTTTGGGCCAGAATAAAAACCTTATGTATTAATGAATATGTAGTTTTAGAAAGGATTTTATATATCTCTGGTATAATACCATCATTACCCGGTGCTTTGTTTGATTTAAGCTTATTTATTTGTGTAATAACTTCTGTATATGAAATACTCTTGTCCAATAGTTTAATCTGTTGTTTATTAAGCTTTTTATTCATGTTTGTGGTTATAAACTCCTTTATTTTATCTTTAGGTTCCATGTTAATGTTGTTATGGTTAATCTTGTGAAAGTGATTTCTAAATTCGTCCAGTATTTCTGGTATACTAGAAACATTCTTCTTTTTCCTTAGAGAAAAGATTTCTTTGATATGGTTTTGTTTATTCAATCTTTTTGTTTTATTTTTAAGTCTATGTAAGTATTTGGGGCTTATTGAATAAGACAAAAACTTGTATTCTCTAAAGTTATTTTAACTTTATGAGTTAAAATTTCTTTGTATTTCTCATTTAGTTTGTTTATTTCTTCAATAACTTTCTTGTCCATAATATTTTCTTTATTATTATGCTTATAAGAGTCCAGTTTACTTTGAATATCTAACAATTCCTTATCCCAAGATTTCCTTTTGTTATTATACCATCTGATACTTTGTCCATATAGATATGATTTTAAGGCATCCCAAACATAGACAATGGAGACTTCAGGAGTATTATTTATGTCTAGAAAATGTTGTACTTCTGAAAGTATATATTCTTTATAGTCTTTTAGCTGAGTTAAGTATGCTGGTATCCTTTTGATCTGAACATTATGAGTATTTTTATCATGAATTCAAAAACAATTGAGTTATGATCAGATATAGGACATGAAATGATTTTGGAATTAATTAAATCTGTTACCATCTGGTTAGAAATAAAGACCCTATCTATTTTTGAATAAGTTTTGTATCTGTTAGAAAAAAGGTGTATGGTAATGATTTTGACTCTATCTGATTATTAATATCATTCAAATGATAAGAATTAGCAAAATCATTTAAATGTTTTGCATTAGATGTAATTCTTCTTTTCTTTATAGTGGTAGTATCACTTTCATGTAGTATACAATTAAAATCACCAGCTAAAATAATATCCCTATAGAGAATGATATGATCTTATCAATATGATGTTTCACTGTATTAATACCAATTCCAGGTATCCAATATACATTAATTAAAGTGTAAGTCTTCCCATTAATTTGTATTGTAACCATACAAAACATTCCTTTGTCATCCTGATAAGACTTAATGGTTTTAGGAATGGGCATACTTTTATTCCATAAAATAGCCACTCCTCTTTTTTCTGAGTGTGCTCTGAACTAACCAATACTGTATACTTATTAGTGGCTAGTTTATCAATATCTTTTTTTCAAGAGATGGGTTTCTTGCAGGAAGACTAGATTGGCCTTGTGTAGATTAATGTATCTTATTAGGCTTGCCCTTTTACACGGATTATTCAATCCATTAATGTTTAAAGAAATTCCTTTTAAAGATGTCATTTGGCATTTTTAAAACTCAAGAATCTTATGATCGAAATAACAAATAACCAGATAAATAATGTTACATCTCCTCTTTTAGGTGTACCTTTAAATATAGCTGTATTTATTAAATCTCTTATGGGATTTTGTATAGGATTCAATTTTGTTTGTAGTGACAATGAGTGTACAAAATATATTGTGGATGTCAAAACTATATACATATAACAATGAACAAGTGAAAATAATGTAAGGATTAAACCTTGCATCCCGCCTGGAGTTGAAAACTCCAACTTAGAGCAGTATTTACTACTCAAGTTAACCCCTACCCTAAGCAGCAGTACCTCAGCTACCACCTTATCAATTTAATACTAGTTATATTTAACTGAGGTTAACAGTTTTCAATTCAATTATCTATCAAGACAAAACTACACATTTGGTAAAACAGCATCATATAAACTAAAATAAACTTTTTTTTTTTTTTTTTAAAAACTGTTCATACTATTATATAGATCTATGTAATATATAACACTTGTATTCTAATAGCATTCAAATAATCTTAATGTTAGAAATCAAGAGGAGAGAAAATTATGTTCTAACATTCATTTAAATCAAAAACTTTGGCTAATATGATTCAGACATTACATGCATTAAGATGCATCTATTTTCTGTCATGTGAATTCTATCAACAGCTTCCAAAAATCTTGAATTGTTTGTATATGAGCATTTACTTAAACTCATTATTGTCAATAGAGTAAAATATTGTATTCATAAAATTATTATAAATCATATTGCATAGTTATGCAGATTCTCAGAAACACCTGCGTTATTACCTAAAAAAAAAAAAAAAAGCCATCACACACATAAACACAGACACACACACATACATATACACACACACATATACACACACACCCACACACACACACACACACATACATATACACATACACATATATACATACATACACACACACACACACACACACACACACATATATATATATATATATATATATATATATATATATATATATATATATATATATATCTGATCTCACTGAGTTGTGTCTTTGTAGAGCACAATCCTACTTGCTGTCCCTAGAATAAATCTGTCTGCTTTATACAAAATAATGCACAGCAAACACATATTAGTAACCAGATTTTACAATCATGCTAACCTACTGCTTTAAAATATATCACATGACATTTCTTCCAGAATAGAGTTATAAGATTATTTATGCTTGTCAATCAGATGAATTAAATGAGTTATAGTAAAGTATATGTTTGGGACACAAGTTTTTAACACAGATTATTATGCTACTGTTAAGTAGATTTTCAAAAACATTTAAATAAATGTTTCATTTTCTATGCCTTCTAAAATAAGATATTTACTTGCTACAAGAAACTACATCATCTAAACTCATCATAACTGACATATTTTATGAATAGAGTATTTTTCCTGAATCTGTGGTGTGTCAGTGTGATAACCTTGTCAATGTTTATACTAACTGCTTTCAGTTTCTCTGTGAAAATTCTGTGAGTGAAGCTTCTGAGGAAACTCATGGA
This sequence comes from Protopterus annectens, assembly GCF_019279795.1. Classification (NCBI taxonomy): domain Eukaryota; kingdom Metazoa; phylum Chordata; order Ceratodontiformes; family Protopteridae; genus Protopterus; species Protopterus annectens. The sequence goes on along the minus strand of NC_056737.1, from coordinate 1,934,872,417 downwards.
CACTATGCATGAGACAGCCCACATCCCAGATTGTCTCCCTTAACATTTTGGCGGAAACTTATTAAAACTTGTGGCAAACATTCATTTTGTCAATAGAGTAAAATATTGTATTCATAGAAATTATTATAAATCATATTAGATAGTTATGCAGATTCTCAGAAAAAAAGCCATCACACTCACACACACACACACACATACATACACACACACACACACACACACACACACACACACACACACACACACACACACACACACACACACACATATATATATATATCTGATCTCACTGAGTTGTGCCTTTGTAGAGCACTGTCCTACTTGCTGTCCCTAGAATAAATCTGTCTGCTTTATACAAAATAATGCACAGCAAACACATATTGGTAACCAGATTTTACAATCATGCTAACCTACTGCTTTAAAATATATCACATGACATTTCTTCCAGAATAGAGTTATAAGATTATTTATGTTTGTCAATCAGATGAATTAAATGAGTTATAGTAAAGTATATGTTTGGAACACAAATTTTTAACACAGATTATTATGCTGCTGTTAAGTAGATTTTCAAAAACATTTAAATAAATGTTTCATTTTTATGCCTTCTAAAATAAGACATTTACTTACTACAAGAAACTACATCATTTAAACTCATTATAACTGACATATTTTATGAACAGAGTATTTTTCCTGAATCTGTGGTGTGTCAGTGTGATAACCTTGTCAATGTTTATACTAACTGCTTTCAGTTTCTCTGTGAGAATTCTGTGATTTGAAGATTCTGAGGTAACTCAAGGACATTGTGCATAAGACAGCCCACATCCCAGATTGTCTCTCTTAACATTTTGGTGGGAAACTTATTAAAACTAGTGACAAACATTCATTTAGCAGTGTAAATGCATCTAAACATGACAGAACCTCCACAATGTATTCCACAGATCATCACAGCCTCTATGCAAGTGAAATTAAACTCAAAATTACCAACAAGTAATAAAACTCAGCATTCTTCTCCCAACTCAATTTTCATACAAATCCTATTATTCACTGTGCCCACACAGTCAAAAGCATTCTATATATTAATAAAGAAAAGAAAAGAGAGTAGAAAATAAAAGGGAGTGAGGCAGAAATAAAAAATGTAAGAGAAAGCTGTAAGAAGTATATACAATGGAATGTTACTTACTGTTTATATTAATAGAGTTAAAATAAAACATATTATTTACTCTTATTTAGTTCTGATTATTATTAGTTAAAGCATGACAGATTATTTACAAACAAGCATAAGCAGTATAATCAAGAAAGTATAATTAGAAATAGCATTTGAAGAACTTATAAACTTTTACAAGAAATAAATATGTTATTATTCTATTAATGATATTTTCATTACTGTTCTCTCCTGCCCTCCCCACCCTTTACCCACTACATAATCTAAATAGAATGTCATTGTTTAAACAAAGAAAATAATAAAAGAAGAAGGAAAAAAAAGGTAAAGATAAAAATGTATCAAATTACTAACCTTACTTTTTCAGAAAGAAAAACAAATCGAGTCACAGCCTGCCATTAAATCCTCAGGCATTTTGACTGGTTATGAAACAAAACATTTCTTTGCACATAGAGAATAACTTTGATTAAATCTTTTCCAAAATATTTGTGGCTTTCTGGAAATGCAGGAACTATATTCAAAAGATTAATAATGAACTAAAATGATGAGAGAAAAAAAACATATAACAAATCATTTGTTTTTAGTCTCTTCTTCTTCTCTGAAGTCTTCCAGGAAGCTTCAGTTGCCAATCTCTTTAATGAAGAACTAGCCCATTCCATTTCTTCTATTTTATCCAAAATCCTTTTTCTTTGACAAACAGTAAAGCAGAGTCTAAATCATCAAGACCTTAGGACCATCAGGAAGGAAGATTTTAAGCTTGGCAGGAAACAGAAGGTATGTTTTAAACTGTGCTTTTTTAAGCTCCCTTATTAGTGGCAGAAAAACTTTTCTTTTAGCAATTACCATGGAAGAATAGTCATTGTCAAAGCGCACAGTTGTCTCATTAAACTTAACAGGAGCTTTAGCCCAAGCAGATTTAAGAACCATCTCTTTATCAAAAGATGATAGAAATCTAACTATAACTGATCTAGGATAGTTTTTGTTAGAGTTAGTATTAGCTATAGATCTATGTGCTCTTCGATACCAAAAGAGAATGCTTCTGGTAAATCTAAAGTTTTAGGGAGCCATGTTGTTAAAAAGAAGTAATATTGTTACCTTCAATATTTTCTGGCAGTCCAAAAATCCTAATGTTATTGCGCCTAGATCTATTTTCCAGGTCATCCAGCTTTGTTTGTAAATGTGTATTTTGTTTCAGCAGAAACTCAATGTTGATTTCCTGTTCTTGTATTTTATTTTCCATGTCATTCACAGCTTCTTCTATGCCTGTCATCTGGATCTTCTGTTGTTGCAGGTCCATATGTAACAAGTCTATTTGTTTTGTAGTTTTTCTATGAAAGTGTCTATTTTAGTATCCATTTTATCCATCTTAGCAGTAAGTTGCTGGACTATAATTATCAGAGACTGAAGTTCTTTCTTGATGCTGGAGTCTTGAGAATTTGTCTTACTGGAACTCATTTCAGACTGATAAACTGACAGGAAAATTTCCAAAGTAATTTCTGACAGGAATATTATTAAGATTTCCTTTCTTTTTTAGATATAGTTCAAGAACTATATAAAACAAACATATTTAGAAAGAAAATTACTTCAAGAATTAATTTTTTAAGTAATTAATTCCTGTCAATGTAATGAAATTGGTGGAGCTGAAGAAATCTGCTGCTATCCTGTGTTCATCCTTGGCCACGCCCCCCTATCTGTGGTGTTTGAGGCACCAAAAGTGTGTAGAGAATCTGCTGTTGCTCTGTGAAATATTTCCTCAACCAAGAGCACAAAAACAGCCTTAACTTTGTCACCCACCTGCCTGGCCAATAAAAAAAAAAATTCATGGGCCCCCTTTTGTATGCTATCTACCCAAAAGACATGAAAAGGGAAAATCAAAGTTTATGGGTGAAAGTGCTTATTAGTAGGCACTTGAGATTACCAACTGCTGTATCTCCTCTCCTAAAAACTTTCTTCAGGAGATCATTCTGTATATATACCCCCTTGTCCTGGACTCCCTCTGCCTTTGAGAATCAGAAGCCTCCTTGCCTACTTCCCTCAACTCCTCTAAGTTGGGATTTGAGAGTTGTGCCTGTCTGTTTTTTTCTTTGTGAGTCTTCCCAATTCTCCCTTCAAAATTAAGTCTAGTATTATGACATTTGTGGCTCAGATCAAGACTTACTGTTACCAACCCTCTGTTCCCCTGAAATAGATCCTTTTAGATTAAGTTGAGTACCTTCTAGCAGTTGTGACTCAAGTTTATGTTTCCTGCTACTACCTAGCTCTTACCCCAAAGTAGCTGCATGAATACCTTCTGTTGGAGTTGTGGTCACTTGCTAGGTCTATCCCCATGCAGAACTCTCAACTGTACAGATTTTTGCAGAATGTCCAGATTTTTGCCTCATATTTTTGGTCCATTTCTCATACAATTGTGGTCTTCTGGCAAATCACTGGTAAATAATCAAGGATTGAAGCCAGAAAATAATGACAGACTTTTGAGTTTCAGACTTTATACCCTTCAGAAAAATCATGTTAATGCAAAACTTTTTATTCTATCAACATTTTGTAAGAGCAGTATTTAAAAAGTGTCCTTATTTTTGGGCCTTTGTCCCCCAATTATGTATGGCTTTGTTCATATTTTTTGTTCTAAGAGGTTGAGAGGTATGTCCCCATGCGACCTTTCCAAATGATATTGTTTCTGTGCAGCTGCATATACACAAGGTATGGTGTCTTCAGAGATATTACTTTTACAACATTTGTTTTGATATCACCAAGCACTGCTACTCGTTTGTCTCACTGCCTCACTTCCTAATCCAAATGTTGCATGGCCAATGGCACCTGAAAAGGTGTCACTCCCTTGGACTTAAAAGGAGTGGATTGCATAAGCAATTATTGTTCCCCTTTAATAATGACAGCCTTAACAATAGTTATAACCAAAAACACAAAAGGTCGAATAAGGAAAATACACACTAATCAGCCAGTACTTCACCAGTAATTCCTTTATTATTCCAACGATCTGGTACCTCGGCAGTTCGCCTTCAAGGATCACATTTTACTCCGTCATGGCAATACAATTATACACCATTTGATTAGAAACAATTAATCAATTAATCAATTAAAGTTTCAATTCAATAAAGGAATGGACATTATGTTAAAGTGACCTTTGAAAAAAATATGTATACATATAAATACCAAATAAATAAATAATAAATATCAGAAAAAATGTTTTTATAAATATATGAAATATACTTTGACAAACAAATAAATATTTTAATATATGTATATAAAAATATTATGTAAACATATGATGTTATATAGTGATACTATGTACAAAATAATGGATATAATTTTAAATACCTAATTCCTGATTTAAACCATTCGGTTTTAAAGTATTGAATTTTAATATCATTCTAGTTTCTAATTCTAACAATTTACTTAGTATATTGTCTCCTTTGGTGAAAGGTTTTTTTTCCCCAAAAATTTACACTTTTTTTTAAATTTTCTGAAATCACTAAAAATAGTTAAGAAAATATTAAGATTATTACGCTACTGTTAAGTAGATTTTCAAAACATTTAAATAAATGTTTCATTTTCTATGCCTTCTAAAATAAGATATTTACTTGCTACAAGAAACTACATCATCTAAACTCATCATAACTGACATATTTTATGAATAGAGTATTTTTCCTGAATCTGTGGTGTGTCAGTGTGATAACCTTGTCAATGTTTATACTAACTGCTTTCAGTTTCTCTGTGAAAATTCTGTGAGTGAAGCTTCTGAGGAAACTCATGGACACTATGCATGAGACAGCCCACATCCCAGATTGTCTCCCTTAACATTTTGGCGGAAACTTATTAAAACTTGTGGCAAACATTCATTTTGTCAATAGAGTAAAATATTGTATTCATAGAAATTATTATAAATCATATTAGATAGTTATGCAGATTCTCAGAAAAAGCCATCACACTCACACACACACACACACACATACATACACACACACACACACACACACACACACACACACACACACACACACACACACACACACACACACACACACATATATATATCTGATCTCACTGAGTTGTGCCTTTGTAGAGCACTGTCCTACTTGCTGTCCCTAGAATAAATCTGTCTGCTTTATACAAAATAATGCACAGCAAACACATATTGGTAACCAGATTTTACAATCATGCTAACCTACTGCTTTAAAATATATCACATGACATTTCTTCCAGAATAGAGTTATAAGATTATTTATGTTTGTCAATCAGATGAATTAAATGAGTTATAGTAAAGTATATGTTTGGAACACAAATTTTTAACACAGATTATTATGCTGCTGTTAAGTAGATTTTCAAAAACATTTAAATAAATGTTTCATTTTTATGCCTTCTAAAATAAGACATTTACTTACTACAAGAAACTACATCATTTAAACTCATTATAACTGACATATTTTATGAACAGACTATTTTTTCCTGAATCTGTGGTGTGTCAGTGTGATAACCTTGTCAATGTTTATACTAACTGCTTTCAGTTTCTCTGTGAGAATTCTGTGATTTGAAGATTCTGAGGTAACTCAAGGACATTGTGCATAAGACAGCCCACATCCCAGATTGTCTCTCTTAACATTTTGGCGGGAAACTTATTAAAAACTAGTGACAAACATTAATTTAGCAGTGTAAATGCATCTAAACATGACAGAACCTCCACAATGTATTCCACAGATCATCACAGCCTCTATGCAAGTGAAATTAAACTCAAAATTACCAACAAGTAATAAAACTCAGCATTCTTCTCCCAACTCAATTTTCATACAAATCCTATTATTCACTGTGCCCACACAGTCAAAAGCATTTCTATATATTAATAAAGAAAAGAAAAGAGAGTAGAAAATAAAAGGGAGTGAGGCAGAAATAAAAAAATATAAGAGAAAGCTGTAAGAAGTATATACAATGGAATGTTACTTACTGTTTATATTAATAGAGTTAAACATAAAACATATTATTTACTCTTATTTATTTCTGATTATTATTAGTTAAAGCATGACAGATTATTTACAAACAAGCATAAGCAGTATAATCAAGAAAGTATAATTAGAAATAGCATTTGAAGAACTTATAAACTTTTACAAGAAATAAATATGTTATTATTCTATTAATGATATTTTCATTACTGTTCTCTCCCTGCCCTCCCCACCCTTACCCACTACATAATCTAAATAGAATAACATTGTTTAAACAAAGAAAATAATAAAAGAAGAAGGAAAAAAAGAGGTAAAAATAAAAATGTATCAAATTACTAACCTTACTTTTTCAGAAAGAAAACAAATCGAGTCACAGCCTGCCATTAAATCCTCAGGCATTTTGACTGGTTATGAAACAAAACATTTCTTTGCACATAGAGAATAACTTTGATTAAATCTTTTCCAAAATATTTGTGGCTTTCTGGAAATGCAGGAACTACATTCAAAAAGATTAATAATGAACTAAAATGATGAGAGAAAAAACATATAACAAATCATTTGTTTTTAGTCTCTTCTTCTTCTCTGAAGTCTTCCAGGAAGCTTCAGTTGCCAATCTCTTTAATGAAGAACTAGCCCATTCCATTTCTTCTATTTTATCCAAAATCCTTTTTCTTTGACAAACAGTAAAGCAGAGTCTAAATCATCTAAGACCTTAGGACCATCAGGAAGGAAGATTTTAAGCTTGGCAGGAAACAGAAGGTATGTTTTAAACTGTGCTTTTTTAAGCTCCCTTATTAGTGGCAGAAAAACTTTTCTTTTAGCAATTACCATGGAAGAATAGTCATTGTCAAAACGCACAGTTGTCTCATTAAACTTAACAGGAGCTTTAGCCCAAGCAGATTTAAGAACCATCTCTTTATCAAAAGATGATAGAAATCTAACTATAACTGATCTAGGATAGTTTTTGTTAGAGTTAGTATTAGCTATAGATCTATGTGCTCTTCGATACCAAAGAGAATGCTTCTGGTAAATCTAAAGTTTTAGGAGCCATGTTGTTAAAAAGAAGTAATATTGTTACCTTCAATATTTTCTGGCAGTCCAAAAATCCTAATGTTATTGCCTAGCTCTATTTTCCAGGTCATCCAGCTTTGTTTGTAAATGTGTATTTTGTTTCAGCAGAAACTCAGTGTTGATTTCCTGTTCTTGTATTTTATTTTCCATGTCATTCACAGCTTCTTCTATGCCTGTCATCTGGATCTTCTGTTGTTGCAGGTCCATATGTAACAAGTCTATTTGTTTTGTAGTTTTTCTATGAAAGTGTCTATTTTAGTATCCATTTTATCCATCTTAGCAGTAAGTTGCTGGACTATAATTATCAGAGACTGAAGTTCTTTCTTGATGCTGGAGTCTTGAGAATTTGTCTTACTGGAACTCATTTCAGACTGATAAACTGACAGGAAAATTTCCAAAGTAATTTCTGACAGGAATATTATTAAGATTTCCTTTCTTTTTTAGATATAGTTCAAGAACTATATAAAACAAACATATTTAGAAAGAAAATTACTTCAAGAATTAATTTTTTAAGTAATTAATTCCTGTCAATGTAATGAAATTGGTGGAGCTGAAGAAATTTGCTGCTATCTTGTGTTCATCCTTGGCCACGCCCCCCTATCTGTGGTGTTTGAGGCACCAAAAGTGTGTAGAGAATCTGCTGTTGCTCTGTGAAATATTTCCTCAGCCAAGAGCACAAAAACAGCCTTAACTTTGTCACCCATCTGCCGGGCCAATAAAAAAAAAAAATTCATGGGCCCCCTTTTGTATGCTATCTACCCAAAAGACATGAAAAGGGAAAATCAAAGTTTATGGGTGAAAGTGCTTATTAGTAGGCACTTGAGATTACCAACTGCTGTATCTCCTCTCCTAAAAACTTTCTTCAGGAGATCATTCTGTATATGTACCCCCTTGTCCTGGACTCCCTCTGCCTTTGAGAATCAGAAGCCTCCTTGCCTACTTCCCTCAACTCCTCTAAGTTGGGATTTGAGAGTTGTGCCTGTCTGTTTTTTTCTTTGTGAGTCTTCCCAATTCTCCCTTCAAAATTAAGTCTAGTATTATGACATTTGTGGCTCAGATCAAGACTTACTGTTACCAACCCTCTGTTCCCCTGAAATAGATCCTTTTAGATTAAGTTGAGTACCTTCTAGCAGTTGTGACTCAAGTTTATGTTTCCTGCTACTACCTAGCTCTTACCCCAAAGTAGCTGCATGAATACCTTCTGTTGGAGTTGTGGTCACTTGCTAGGTCTATCCCCATGCAGAACTCTCAACTGTACAGATTTTTGCAGAATGTCCAGATTTTTGCCTCATATTTTTGGTCCATTTCTCATACAATTGTGGTCTTCTGGCAAATCACTGGTAAATAATCAAGGATTGAAGCCAGAAAATAATGACAGACTTTTGAGTTTCAGACTTTATACCCTTCAGAAAAATCATGTTAATGCAAAACTTTTTATTCTATCAACATTTTTGTAAGAGCAGTATTTAAAAAGTGTCCTTATTTTTGGGCCTTTGTCCCCCAATTATGTATGGCTTTGTTCATATTTTTTGTTCTAAGAGGTTGAGAGGTATGTCCCCATGCGACCTTTCCAAATGATATTGTTTCTGTGCAGCTGCATATACACAAGGTATGGTGTCTTCAGAGATATTACTTTTACAACATTTGTTTTGATATCACCAATCACTGCTACTCGTTTGTCTCACTGCCTCACTTCCTAATCCAAATGTTGCATGGCCAATGGCACCTGAAAAGGTGTCACTCCCTTGGACTTAAAAGGAGTGGATTGCATAAGCAATTATTGTTCCCCTTTAATAATGACAGCCTTAACAATAGTTATAACCAAAAACACAAAAGCTCGAATAAGGAAAATACACACTAATCAGCCAGTACTTCACCAGTAATTCCTTTATTATTCCAACGATCTGGTACCTCGGCAGTTCGCCTTCAAGGATCACATTTTACTCCGTCATGGCAATACAATTATACACCATTTGATTAGAAACAATTAATCAGTTAATCAATTAAAGTTTCAATTCAATAAAGGAATGGACATTATGTTAAAGTGACCTTTGAAAAAAATATGTATACATATAAATACCAAATAAATAAATAATAAATATCAGAAAAAATGTTTTTATAAATATATGAAATGTACTTTGACAAACAAATAAATATTTTAATATATGTATATAAAAATATTATGTAAACATATGATGCCATATAGTGATGCTATGTACAAAATAATGGATATTATTTGTCTCACTGCCTCACTTCCTAATCCAAATGTTGCATGGCCAGTGGCACCTGAAAAGGTGTCACTCCCTTGGACTTAAAAGGAGTGGATTGCATAAGCAATTATTGTTCCCCTTTAATAATGACAGCCTTAACAATAGTTATGTCTGATGCAGTATTCCTCTTAGCAGTGGTTTCTTTACTCTCTACAAGGATAATGAACAGGCCTCTGTTCATTATTCTTCATTATCCTGAGTACAATGCGCCATTTGGATGTACTTGACTAGACACTTACAACAGCTGGAGTGACCTCAGAGGTTCCTTACAAAGAAAATACAGGGTGTAAACAGCATGTCCTGTGTGGATAGACTATAAGCCTTATCCCTTTACTGTCTCTCCTACCAACTATTACGGGATGACCTATGCCTGACCTACAAGCCACTCACAAATCTAGCCCTGATGGAGCTGCTACACATCCACAAGTCAAATAGCACAAGGGTCACCTGATTTAGGGATCTAAACTTAATCAGCGACTCAAACAAAACATGCTGAAAAGACAGATATGTGTCTCAGAGACTGCCCCTTCTTTGGAACAGGCTTCCTATTCACATTAAGCAGAGACCTTCCCTGGACCTCTTCAAATGCAGTTTGGATCAATGGATGGGGACTCACAAATTCACACCTGGGGTACCGCCTATATCCCCTATGTATGGGGCAATCTGTAAGATACACAATGCATAAGCACAAATTCATGCCATCGTCTTGCTCCTAGGGGCCACATATTGGGTCAAATTGGGTTATATTCTCTAGGCTTTAAGGGCTCTTAAACCATTAGCCTAGTAATCTCCTATGAATATGTATCAGCTTACTCATGCAGTTTTTGTTCCCTATTCCTATTGCTGTGAATATCTGGACATGATATGCCTCATTTTGGTTACAGTGGAAATATTTATCTCCAAGACCTTGGCATGCATTCAAGCCAGTGTTTTCCTTCATTACCTATAACATCTACTATGAAAGTTTAAACTGTCCAATGGGCTCCCATGTACCCATGCGTAATACAGGGTACTCCCTTCTTGTGTCTTTATGCCTTGCTGGTTAGACATTAGTCTCCTTCTTTGCCCATTTCCTTTGCAATGTTACACTCCAGATCTGTTAACCATATTTTATGTCCTTAGATAAGGTACCTTATTGTAATTTTATCCAACATTTCAAAAGTAGTAACTTTACTTCCACTGTTCAGTATGTTAAAGTATGTGCTTATTTCTGCAATGAAACTTGTATGTGTGTGTATGTATTTATTTATTTATTTGTTTATTTTACTTTGTGGGGTAAGTCACTGATTTCAGTGGACCATTTTGAGACCTGATCAGGTGAAACAAAATAAGTGCAGCTAAAGTATTTAAACAACTGAGTTGCAAAAACATTCAAAGGAGATACACTATAAAGCATGAACACTGACCAACTTCAGACCCATAGCTATACTCTCTCCTCTCTCTAAAATTCTAGAGAAAGCCATCCACTCCTAGCTCATGCCCTACCTAATCCAGCACAAACTCCTCTCTCCCATCCAGCACGGCTTCCGCCCAGACCACAGCACCATGACAGCCCTCATTTCCTTCCTCAAAACAGTCAACCTAGCACGTGAGAGCAGCAAATACGTATCTTCTCTTTTCTTGACCTCTCAAAGGCATTCGACACTATTTCCCATTCCCTCCTCCTGTCCCAGCTCTCACACTTGCATCTATCTCCCTCAACCCTAGACTGGTTCTCCAGCTACCTTTCCACGCGCCAGCAAGCTGTACAATGGAAAGAGTCAACCTCCCCTTTCTTACCTACACCCACAGGAGTTCCCCAAGGATCAGTACTTGGCCCCCTGCTCTTCAACTTATTCATTAACAACTTTCACCTCTCCATCCCTGAAGCCTCAGTCATCCAATACACAGATGACTCCACTATCATCTGCTCAGCCTCCTGCCCCTCCAAACTTCTACTTAATACCCAAACAGCCTTCTCCAAAATTGAATCATGGATGCAATCGCATCACTTGGCCCTAAATGCCAACAAAACAAAGCTAATGATATTTACTCCCACTAAAACTTCCCAGTTCCACAAAGTCCAATTTTCCATCAAAAGCCACAATAACATCCCTCTTGAAATCGTTCCTAGTACCAAATTACTTGGCATTACCATAGATGAAAACCTAAAATTCGACTCCCACATCCTCTCAGCAATCAAAAAAACCCACCAGAAAATCGGCCTCCTCTACAGACGCAACTACTACCTTACTCCATCTTCCCGTCATACCCTTGCATCTACCTTCCTTCTCCCCTCTCTCTTGTACAGTGCTCCCGTATTCTCCAACCTACAACTCGGACTCCGTGCTAAACTTGAGGCCTGTTACAACAAAATCTGCAAATTTGCAACCAATTTTAAGAACTCTTCCCATCACTGTCACTCCCTACACACCCTAAACTGGCTAGAACTCCACAACCACCTAAAGTACCTACAACTTACAACAGCCCACAAACTCATCTTTAAACCAGCAGAATGCCCCTATCTTGCTAAATCTCTAACACACTACACACCTACCCGTACCCTGAGATCCACAGGCCAAAACCTCCTGCATGTACACAAACCCATCCACCCAACTGGTAAACTACTACTATCCCACACTATAGCCAAACTATGGAACAATCTCCCCACACCACTACGTAATATACCTAACCACAACAATTTCAAATCCATGCTTCTCTCCCATCTCTCCTCCAAATGGGAATGTCCTTCACATGCTCCTACCTAAAACTCCCAAACTACTAACTCCACACCTAAATCATCATTTCTTTGCCTACTTTAACTTAATTCAGAGATCTTGCTCAGAACACCTTTTCATAAATCTTTTGCATGCATGCCTCTGGCCTACCTTACTCATATTCTCAAACTTTCATTGTTTGTTTTTCTTATCCATTGTACCCATAATATTGTTTTCCTCTGTAATATTGTAAATTTGTCTCTATTCGTATATATTTGTATGTCTGTTTGGGGCTTTTCCCCTCTGGTCTCCACTGAAAAAGGGTAATTCTTACCCAGCTGGACCAACCCGGTTAACAAATGCAAATAAATAAATAAATAAATGTAGGTCAACCATGGTGTTGTAAAGCAGCTGACACTGGATTCCGGTTTATTATATTCTCTAAACACTATCCTATAAGTTCCAGGAGTAAGTTTAAATCATTCAAAAACTGTTTTACTTTACCATAATCAATGCAACCTGTATCAGTTGTCATATTTAATGTATGCTTGTCTTACCTGTGAAAAGAGGAGCTTAAAAAACTTACCTACTGCCCCTAGCCAATTTGGTTCTTGTTACACATTTGATTACCCTAATAAAAACACATCAAAGACACCCCTCTTTTTGTACTGCGGAAACTGTTTATTACTGATGTCGGTATCCAGTGCTCAATTTTTTCCTATTACACATGTGCCTTTGATTTTAATTTCAGACATTATGGTAACAATAATTGAACACAAACAGAACAATCACAAATGTACTTTCCAGTTTCTAATCTTTTCTGCCTCACTATTCAATACTCCTTGTGAGTCTCCCATTTTCCTCCTAAAAATGCCAAAGCAGACTGCATCTCATCATGCAGTATTAGTAGTCTATAATACATTGAAATGTCTCCTTGTGTTGGAATTATCTTAGTCACAGTGGGTATTGAGTTTGGCTGAGTAGTTTGGGGAATAAAGGGTGATGTTTTGCCACTCAAGAGATGACTTGGTTGTTGGCTTACCTAACAGCTGATGAAGATTTGAAATGTTCTGTTACAGGGCAGACTACTAGAGTCTTGACAGTATTTATAAACCTGGGGAGTTGTAATAAGCTTGAAGACCTGTGCAATAAGAGCAAAACTGAAAACTATGGAATAGGAACAGACATGAACAGAGTTGCACACTTGTGGAACAGAGAACTGCAAACCTACAGAATAGGTGCAGATTTGCAGACCTGTGAAAAATAAACAGAGTCATAGACCACTGGAAGAGTAACAGGGCTGCAGGTCTGTAGAATAGAATTGCAAACCTGTGCATCATGAATGGAGTTGGTCTCCTTGACTTTAAAATGTCTCTGAATGCAATCCTAATCTACTTCTGAGACTTCTTAAACTAATGCTATAGCAACCCCATACCTCTTTTAGGTGTTCTGTTTTTTAGCGTTTTTATTTTCTGATATTTCCTCAACTGGCATTTAAAACCAAATTCATTGTATCTGTAAGACACCATGATGTCCTGTAAGTTTCTTATTCCTTGTTTCCATTTTCCTTTGGAGATAGTTCAGGGCTCATTAGAATTCTTGCTTTTCATTTCCTAACTCTTGGTTGTAATTTTAACTTTTGACTCTGATGATCTTGTTTTTCTAGTTGGTTTGTGTAATCATGTTTTTCCTCAAGGTAGTGTGCTTTTCTGTGGTCTACTTCATGTTGTAATATTTTTATTTCATTTTGACTGTTTTTAGTTGGTTTTCTGATTCAGTACTTCATTTGTATTTTTCACTACTTTGCCATCACCTCTATACTTTTGTGTTGTTCTTTGTAACATACGCATACATTCCTTTAATAAATTTGGGATGAAAAAGTAGTTAACAAACTGTTTTCCTATATTTACCTCACTCTGCAATTTGTATTCAGCTAGTAAGGATGGCAATTGATTTTTACTTGAACTTTGTCAACTTCATCAATAACTATATAACCTCATCAATCTGAACAAGCAACTTAGTGGACTAATCAAGTCCACCAAGGACAAATTTGAGATTAAAAATAGCCTCCCACGCCCAGGACAACCATAAGACTTTCTTCAGTGATGGTCGCAACCTAAAGGCAACACTCAACAATGTGCCTTATTAATGGTGAATGGAACCACCTATATGGAGCTAAAGGATATAGCAGATCTGCTAGCTGATAAATGTAGCTCCCAATTTTATCCCCCCCCCAGGAAGTACCACTCACCATTTCTCCACCAACCATCACTAGGGAGCAGGTCCTCACTGTACTCTCTAAGTCCAAGAACATTGCCGTGATGAGCCCTTATAATATCCCAGGATGCTTCCTGAATAGCATGAAATATGACCTGTCAGGCCTGCTAGAATATCTGTTTAACCATAGCTTCCAGACAGACTTTGTGTCAAATGAATGGAGGACTGCAACAGTTATCCCTCTAAATAAAGGGGGGAGGCTTCCAAAGCCCCAGGGAACTATAGACCTATAAGTGTAATGAGTCTCATGTGCAAAGCCAGGAAAGAATTATTATGGATTTGATAAAAAAAGACACAAGAAATCAACAGACATAGGATCTTACTCAGTTTAGTTTTGTCAAAAGCAGGTCATGCCTACTTAACCTGATGGACTTCTTCAAGAAAGTCACTAAAGGTATGGCCGAGGGCAAGACAGTGCACATTGGCTACCTCGACCTTGCCAAAGCATTCAACACAGTACCTCAGTCAGGCATTATAGATTAACTTACAAAATTAGGCATAAGACCTCATGTCACCCAATGGATAGCCAGCTAGCTCACTGATAAGGCATAAGACGTTAGGATATAGGAATCTCCCTCCACCAACAGGCCATTCACTAGTGGAGTCCCATTGGGTTTAATACTGGGGCTTTTCCTTTTTGTCATTGACTTCTCTGAAGTCAAGGCAAATGTCAAAGTTCTCTGACTGACCAAGTTTGTACACATCTGCAAAGGAGGCATGGCCACTGAATCCCCTAAAGACATAGATACTCTTTCAAGAGGGCCTAAAGCAGACAAACAGCTGGTGCCAGAGCCATGGAAGAAAACTCAATGTGAAAAAAATGCATGATAGCATCCTTTGGAAAGATGGTCATAACTGGAAATTACCAAACGGATAATACACCCCTAAAAGTAGACCCAGTGGCCAGAGATCTGGGGGTGCATGTTGGCAGTAACCAGATCTTTGACTACCATATGTCTGCTGTGGTGAGAAAATCATTCTTTGTTGCCAACTTATAAATAAGGACATGGCATCCTGGCCCAAGGAGGTCATTGTTCCACTGTACTCAGCTCTCATCTGACCAGTTAACTGAGAACAAACATTCCCTTTGGCATGTATCTGACCATGCACCTGAAACAGTTTGAGAGACCACAAAGGTTCCTCACAAAAAGAATACAGGGAGTAAACAACAAGTCCTATGCAGACCATCTCAAAGCACTATCCCTGTACTTAGTCTCCTACAGACTGCTGCTTGGCAGTCTATGCCTAGCCTGCAAGGCATCCGCTGATTCTACACAGCTGGATTTACTGCATGTCTTTAAAGTAAATAGCATCAGAAATACCCATTCTAAGCAGCTAAACCTTGTCTGAGACATAAACAGCATATGCTGGGGGGGGGGGGCATGTATGCTTATCAAAGATAACCTCTTTTCTGGAACAGGCTTTCCATCCATGTGAAGCATAGCTCATCCCTAACCAAATTCAAATGTAATTTGGACCAATGGATGGAAAATTGCAAATTTACCTTTGGTTTGGCACCTATTTCTCCAATGGACAGAGGCAGCCTCTGAAAGCTTGATATGTACAAACCTATGCCATAAATCTCCTTGGGGTATTGACATACCAGCAATATTTTGGTAAATTTGTGGTAAGCTTGGCTAGGCTTAAATGGGCCTTGGGCCTATAGCCTTGTAACAGCCTATAAACCTATATATCCAATTATTTGTTGCTCCTGTCCTGATCTTATTTGTGTTTTCTTTCTCTTCCATCCATTTGTCAGTGATTACTTCAAATATGGAAGATATGCCTTCCAAGTGAATTCTTCTTCCTCATTTCATATCTGTGTGTATTCTGTATCATATGGCATGTATTTGCTTGGATTTTGCACTCTTAAAATTGTTCTTTTTTTGTCTGTTTAGAGGAAGATTGCCACCCCTGTTTTATATTACTTGACCAAGTCCACATATCCTGATCAGCTTCTGATATAACAACTGAACTAGGTTTACAGGATATACTGTTACTGCTAGGGACTCTGCTTGGCATGGGCAAGTCAGAAGATGTTTCAGGTCTCTTTGATGGTAACCATTTGGAATGTAGAGACCTGCATAGATGAGTCCCAAAATACAGAGACTAAATCATCAAAAAAATGGACTTGCGCATACCAAGTCTGAATGTCCTTTTCTCAGAATATTAACTTTTCTCTGAGGTATGGCAATTTTGGAGTTGATGTATATACATTCAGGTGGTGTGGGTGGTGAAGTGGGGCTTGCCCCTTTCAAAAAGAAAGTTTAAAGGAGAAGAGTGATTGATATTTCCTCTTCTGCATTTTCAGTCCTTTTTATTTTTGTTTTGGTGTTGAAACTTAGAATTACAAACACAGATATTTCAATAGGGAGCCCTCTTTAACTCCTCTTTCTTTCCATCTTTCTAACTCAAAGAACACAATATTTACCAATAATAATAATAATAATAATAATAATAATAATGCACTGAAAAAACTCTTATTATCCTTTGTAATTGATTTGATATTGGGACATTTCACTTACTAAATTATATATATATATATTTACATGTCAACACATTGTCTTTCCTTTTACTTAATTGTGTTAGACATCATAACAACAACTGGAAATAAGACTATATACTTCATATGACTACAGATACTGTCTACAACTGCATCACTCTTAATTACTTTACACTTTACTACTTAGACAAATACAATGTTATTGTCACTTGACAATTTCAACTGCATACTTTAACAGCAAAACATAACAGACTGGGAAACTTACACTGCCTCAAACTCACAGGCACAATGCTTCCTGGACTGTATTAAAACAAACACCTTTGAACAGATAGTATACACTTAAAACAAAGGATCAAACATACTGGATCTGGTACTTACCAACATGGAAGAGCAGTGCAAATCCCCCCACTCTGGTTTCACTTCCTCATTAGTGTGGCTGGATCACAAAGTTGTCTCCTTTAAACTAAAAATCAACTCAGAAAACCCAGATAAACTAGTAACAGTTAGAAGCTATTCTAAGGCAAACTACATCCTATTAAGAGAGAGTATGTCAAAATGCAAGGCTCCCCCCTAAACCCCAGACCACAGTTACCTATGCAGAATTATTCACATAATTCCTATACAAACATGTGAATGGCTGCATCGAGGCTGCTGTACAAACCAGAAGTAAACCCAGAACAAAGCCTAAAACAAAGCCCACTGGTGGAATCCTCACCCCCTAAACTAAAAGAAGAAAACTCATGGCCAAAATCAGGAAAAGCATCTCCCTTAAAGACAAGTGCTCTCTTATACCATTAGACAAGAAACCAAGAGGTTTAATTAACTCCAGCAAGGTCAACTATGATGTCAGGATAGCCATACAGGCTAAGTACAATCACAAGGCCTTCTTCAGCTGTCTGTAACCTTAAAGGTAACACACAACAATGTATTGAACTGGTGATGAACAGTAGCACCTTCACCGATCAAGGTAACATAGCAAATCTACTGGCTGATAAATTTAGCTTAAATTTCACCCTGTAGCTAAGACAGAAAGAAAACCATTCTATGTCGCCCAACTTATAGGTAAGGGTATTGCATCTAGGTCCAAGGAAATTATAGTATCACTCTACCTTTATCAGATCTATCACAGAATACAATGCCCCCTTTGGCATATATCTAACCAGGCACTTGCAAAAGTTGGAATGTTTAGAAAGGTTTCTCACAAGAGAATTCAGGGCATGAATACAGTGTCCTACACTGATCACCTAAAGCCTCTGTCTTTGTAGTCAGTCTCCTATATGCTTGTGAGAGGGGATCTTTGGATGGTTTACAGGGCACCAGAAACAATAGATCCAGGGATCTGAACTTCATTTGTGACATAAACAGAACATGCTGGAGAGACAGATATGTGACCCAGCAGATCCCCACACTACAGAACAGACTCTCCATCCATGTAAAACGAGTTCATCCTTGACCCAATTCAAATAAAACCTTGACAACTGGATGGGAAATCATAAATTTACTCCCTGTATGGCCATCATGTCCCTTATAGACAAAGGCCATCAATAGAAAAATATTATCCTTAACACCCCCACCTACAAAGTCTTATTTATCTCCATACTAACATTCCCCCCCTGTATAAATGCCCAAGATACTTGGGACCCAAATGATTTGGGTGCATGGCCAGGCTTGTAAGGGCCTTAGTGGTCACTAGCCTAGTAACAACCTATAAACACACTTTACCCATCTAGACTGTATATGACGGCATGTTTTATACAACTATAAACCACACTTTTATTATTCAGACTGTAGCTACGAAGAGACAATAGATTATCTTTAATGACTAAGAGAAACTGATATTCACCCTTCAGTGCGTAAACCCATACTCTTAAGTTCTGCTTTGTAGCATAATAGCCTGACCGGGCTAACCACAGTTCATGCTAAGTTATCACATAAATGTTTCTGCTTTCTCTGATGTTATTACTTTCCTCTACTCTTGCTACTTGGTGATAATCCTTGATGTCTGCGCTACTGAACCATGAATAGGAATAATTTTAATTTTAATTCACTATAAAGCATTTAGAATAATTATCAAAATTACAATGAATTCTCGCGGTGGTGGTGCTGCAGTAGCGCTGTCGCCTCACAGTAAGACGCTGTCCAGTTTGACTCTCAGCTAGAGTGTCTACTGCGTGGAGACATGCGTGAAAGGGCGTACCTTCGTTGAAGGTTGTGCGTTAGGGCTGGCAACTCAGCACGTAAAAATCAACTGCCAATCATTAGCAGACCGGAGTTCCGCTGTGGCGACCCCTAACCGGGAAAAGCCGAAAGACACAACAAGACACAACATCAAAATTACAATGAATATTCAAAACTTTAACACAACTTCTTTCAAAAACTATGATATAATACCTCTTTGGAGCTTCCAAGTACTTATAAGGTTAGGGATCATTTTTGCTTTTCAGTAAAAACAATTTTTTTTTTGTCTTTATAATTATAAGAAATCAGTATCATACAAATAAATAAATAAACTCGTAAATCACATGACTTATCTTTGTTTGACAGCTTGAGACAGAACCCTTCTCCAAATCCTAACCAACAAGAACAAATCCCAATATATATATTTATATATATATATATATATATATATATATATATATATATATATATAGACAGAGGGAGAAAAAGATGTGTGTGCAGTAATTTGCTCCTCATTTCCCGCTCCCCTTGTAACAAATGGATTTTCTAATATCAGATTAACCAGTTATATTACACAGGAAAAAGTGTGCTGTTTTTGCATTTCATTTTGTTGATAAAGATGCCCCCTGAATTCTTTTTGGGCTAAACATTCCTTTCATGGCATTAAGAAAGACTGAGCTCACAATGCTTCACTACCTAAATTAATGTATAGTCTTCTTAGTGCTCATGCTACATGCATCAGCAGGAATTTCTTACTTCCTAGAAAGACAAGTTGCCAACAAGGTCTTGGCTTGCAGATGGAATACCTTACACTGAAAATTAACACGTGATGATGTAGTAGTGAAACCACAATGTAAGTAAGAAGCTGCTTTTCTAAACAAGTAAGTGTTTATGCATACCCAGAATACTTTGCAGTTCTATGTAAATCATTATCCAATACCTACTGTGACATAATTTTGTTGGTATTGTTGTAGAGAAAAAAAAAGACAACTATGTAAACAGTGAAACTTAAAAAATACATTATAATCTTAATTTTCTGCAAAATTACTTGCAACCTTAACATCAGGAGTGTAACTGGATATAAAATTAATTGTAAAATAAAGATGCTTCATAATGTGATAAATACATTTAAATAGAAAATGTTTTGCACTGACATGCATTTTTTTTTGAAAAAAAATATGAGATGCTAATGTCTAGCATTATTGATGCAATGTTATCCTCAGTTATTTATTAGAAAAGCAAAACTTTTACTAGAAAAAGGGCAAAAAATATGAGGCCAAATCAAGGATGTTCTTTGGCATTAGTTGATTGTATTACCCCTGGGCATGACTAAGCAGGTGTGGATGTGTCCATCTCAACTCAAAAATAAGGTAAATATGTCATGGTTTACTGTGAAGAAGCAGGACTTTAGAAGAGATGCATATCATATGCAGCAGGGGGTTGTTGCCTCCTTGCATCCCCCACCATAAATACAAAATCTTATTAACAGGTAATTCAATAAATCCCTAGCTCCCAAAATACATTATGAGCATGTTATTAAAAAAATGCCTGCTGTGCATCCTGGGGCACTACAAGTACAGCCTACTCTACTATATCAGGGACAACTGAGAGCTATATACAATAAATAAATATATATATATATATATATATATATAAAGAGCAAGAGAGAGTTCTGTCCTCTTCCACCTGTTCCCTGAGCTTACACAACTGGTAAACCCTCTGGGAATACCATGGCATACTCCCTCACTAGGTGGGCCCCCCAACTATTTAGGACATCAAACTTGATGGTAACTCACTTGTAATCCCAAGAAGCAGGTGATCTATTGAGGAGATAAATGCATTGAACCAGGAGCTATCATCCTTATGGTAGCCAGTCAATGTCCTTACCTTAGGGAGTGGCTAGGGCAGTGATATCATAATCACTCCCCCGATGATCTATGAGGCCCTGGTGAAAACCAGAGGTTGCTCAAACTTTGAGCATCCAAAACCCTCCCCTGGGATAAAGGAACTAGCCACAGGTTGCTTCATCTTACCTCCATCATCACTATTTGGCCCTAACAAAGACTGACAATCAGCAGAAATGGACATGGCAGCATAAAATTAATTATTCCGTTCAGTAGTTACTTGCTGGCAGCATTTGTTGATTTATTTAATTAGGTATTTCTATAGTTATTCTGCACATGCCCTTCATAGGAGACTATCACTTGTTGTCTCAATCAGACCAAGCCTCACCTTAATCTTTGCAAGACAGAGATGTGGCACTGCACTCCAATTTTTCCCCTTTTTAAGACAGTATATATTTTTATGCCTCTTTTAATAAAATCTAGCTAGCAGCACAGGCCATGGTGTAGGTGTGCAGGTTGTACAAATTCTAGTCAGTAATCAGCCCTGGCAGTGCTTACTACTGTGCATCAAACAAGTTATAATGCATTATGGTTTGGGCTATGTGAGTTAATTTTAGAAATATTCCCCTGCATTTGTAAAATTTTAAAAAATAATATGTAAATTAGTATTTAAGGATGTAAACAAAACATATGTGCAGTAATGGAGAACATTAGACCGTGAGCAAGATGCAGTCAAGAATGCAGATGCCAGACTTCCAATATGGGTGTACATAGAGTAACAGCTTAATTCTGGCTCTCCCAGTGTGAAAACAGAAACTCAGTAGAGAAGGCCAGTGGACGTTTGTGTTTCTGGGTAAATTTCAGTGACTGGCTAGTAGATGTACTGCCTGGATGCCAGGAAAAAAGAAATATAGAGGACCTAAAAGAAATTAGTTACAAAAGGTGAGGAAAAAAACACTGACTGGGAAAAGTACTGCAGCTGTTCAGCAAAAAGCAGTGCAAGCTCCAGACATGACTTCTAGTAACCTAGAGGAAAGCATAAGACAACTGCACACAGACCTGGTTAAAAGAAATTAAACACTGATGGAGTATATCAACTCAAACAACAAAAGACTGGGAAAAAAATGGAAGCTTTAAATAGATATGCAGATGAGGTGATACAACTGCAAAAATCAGCACTCAAAATGAATTAAAGGCTGACTGAATATGAGACTGTTCATGAAGACATGTTTAAAAAATAATAGAATTAGAGGGCAGAGCGTTTAGGGAAAAACTGAGATTTTCAGCTGTACCAAAGAAGATGGAAGGAACAGACTGTACTAATTTTATGAAAACACAAATAAGCAACTGGACTGGTATTTCACAGCAGGGGTTCTTAAACGAAAGGGCACATAGCATGTATTATCCAAACCTGGCTATGAGGAAACAACCTAGACATTTAATAGTAAAGATGGAATCCTACCAGTAGAAGGAGCTGATTCTGACAAAACTGTCTAAGAGGGATAAAATACTAAAAGTGTAACACAGCAGAATGTTTGTGGAGAATGATTACTCATTGTACACCAGTTAGAAGGAATTAAATGTATTCCATTAGAATGTCGAGAAGCAGGCATGACATTCAAACTATTGTACCCAGCTATCTTCAAAATATTCTTCCCTGGAGGGACAAAATAATTTTTTGATGAAGTACATGGTAAGGAGGAAATGCAAAGGTTTGCCCAACAAAAAGTGAACTGTGAGTGAGAGGGCGATTCTGCTTCTTGTGCTGGTAATAAAGACTGTTCCAGTGAAACCTTAGCCAATGTTTCAATGGAAAATGCTGGAGAGAAGGAAGGGAGCACTAGAATTATCAAGAATATGTTGGAAATGAAGCACAGGCAGGAATTGGGAGATGCAGATGAACAGGAATAAAACCAGTAACGTGGAACTGGACAAATGTAGGATTACAAAGCAATAATTTTATTTGTGAAATATGACAGAACAAGAAAATCTGGAAATATTGGACTTTGTTGGACTCTAAAATATATGCCCTACTTCACGTTATTAATGTTTGGAAAATACTTAGGAGAGGGGAAGAGGACGGAGAACGATAGCTGTAAGTAAAACAGTTTTCTTACTAGTACTATTCTTATAGTGCCTGGTTTTCTTTGCATGCTATAAAGTAAAGTTTTCTTGGTTGTTTTTAAGTGTAATGGGGATACTATTGTAAATAAGTGCTCCTGATTTTTTTTCTCTTTTTCTTGTTTGCTTATTTTCTCTTTCTACTTCTTCGCTTTTAAGAAATGTAGGCACTGCAGTGTAAAAGAAATGTCTGGTTAAAAGAGCATGACAAAAGAAAAAAATAGGGTAATTTTTCTCATTCTTGCATGGAGGAATGACTGGAGGCCCTTAGCTTGATCTAGTAACAGGTTTTAAGAGAAAGCAAGTAAATGAAAAAAGATTGAATATTATAAAGTTTTATTTTCAAGAAAATAAATGTATGCTTAGTAGCAATTCTGTATCTGGTCCTCGTCTCCATGGAGATAATCTGATGAAGAGATATCGGCTAGAAAAAAAGAGTAATTGGCTAGGACACAATGTTCTCCGAGAGTATTTAAGTGTTTTCCCAGCTGGGAGAGCTATAAAGATATGACAAAAAACAGACAACACTTAGTAGAAGCATGGGCTGCACCATGCATCTTAGCATGAATAACCTTTATTTTAGGTTAACTCAAGTCTCTGAGTGTGGCTACCAGTTTGGGATGTTTGTTCCTCTTAGGAGGATAAAACTTCAATATTTGAAAATGCACATAGTTTTGTGTGTTAGTATTAACTTAATAGGTTTTAGGGGTATTTGAGGTGTGGTTTTTTTTGTTTTGTTTGAGGGCTTTCAACAAAACAAAAAGTTTTGTAAGATGTAATATAGGAACAAATGGATATGACAAGAAACAACGGTATAAAAGTTCAACTTGCCAAACAGTGTATGCATGCAACACAAAAGCTGGAACTAGACATTTAACAAAAAAATGGTATATACATATACATATAAAAAGGTAGAAATAATAACTTTTTAATACAGTGATGCTTTCTGTAATGTCTTTAAATGTCAATTGTCTTACAGATAAATACAAAAAAGAGAAAGTAGTGAAAAAAACATAGAGCGCAAATAGCTATGCTACAGGAGACACACTTGGAAAGAACTGAATATGCGAATTTGATAAAGAAAGGTTTTCATGATGGTTATTCAATGGAATACCTGGGACTAAGGAAAACAGGATCACTTATATAAATTGTAAGAGGAGCTCTGATACTGCTAGAGGAGAAAAAAGATAATAATGGTCGATTTCTATTACTAAGGGGCTACTGGCAACAGAGGATGATTACATTTGCATGTTTTATATTCCACCTAAAACTGCTATAATGGAACTTAAGAAAATTTTAGGAGAAATAATCAGCTTTCAGCAAGGAATATTACTTATAGATGGGGACTGGAATTTGATTTGCAGCAGTGAAGATTTGTCCGGGAGGCCCAGAAGGTAAAGTATAACAAAGGAGGGCAGACTTTTGAAGAGATTTATGAAGATATTTGGCATGGAAGATGAGAATTCAGTACTAGGAGTTAGGAGTGAATTTATATATTATTCCCCAATATATAAAAACTGGGCTAGGCTAGACAGAATTTACATTTCACAGGAATATGTGCATTTAATTGTAAGTCTTGATACGCACCCAGTAACTATTTCAGATCATGCACCAATAACTAAAATATAATGAAATAAAAACTAGACAATGGCACTTTCCCACCTATCTGTTGAAAAGACAGGAATTTAAGGAACGGGTAATGGAAATTATTCAGGAGCTATTAGTGAAGATAGAAATTTCTTCTGAAAATTAAAGTGGACTTTAAAAGCAGGGTGGAAATAAAAGAAAGGGAGGGAGATATGATTCATATGGCTCATCAAGATGTTTCTCGCTTCCATGACTTCAAAATCAAGGCTTTCATTCTCATGCTGTTCTGTGGTATTTCTGGGTGATATGAATAATGTATCAGCAACATAAATAAGTGTGCCTTTCTTGTAGACAAGATTGAAATTGTACTTTTGCAATCTCAGCATCATATGTTGCAGTCAGGCTGGAGCTGAATGCATAGGCTTTCTCAAGATAGTGACTAGAGGTTGGTGGTCTGTTTCAATCTGGATAGGTCTACCATAAACATAATCATGGAACTTTGAACATGCAAACACAATTGCCAAAAGCTCTTTCTAAATCTGAGCATACTGCATTTCAGTTTGGGTAAGAGTTCTTGAGGCATAGGCAACAGGTTGATCCTCTTGTAGAATGACTGCACCAAGACCAAATTTCAAAGCATCACAGGAAAGTGTTACTGGTTTGTGAACATCACAGTATCCGAGTGCTGGTGGAATTGCAATTCTGTGTTTCAGGACATCAAATTGTCTCTGGTGTTGCTCTAACCAGACCAGGATACATCTTTACAGGTCAGCTCTCTGGTGCTGAAAGTTAGCTCAAGCCTGGAATAAACTTACTTAGGTAGTTGACCATGCCAAGAAAACTTTGCAGGGCTTGAATATTTTCTGGAGCTGGCATCTCAAGAATGGCTTGTTTGCTTTGTAGGGTCTGGTTGCAGGCCTGAACTAGTAAATAAATGACCAACATAAGTAACTTCTTGTAGCCTGAATTTGCATTTGTGTAGATTGAGTTTAAAATTCAATTGCCGTACCCAGAAAAAAAAATTTGCTCCATTGCACGTTGAAAGACTTAATTTGCAGAATGTATCTCAAATGGCATTCTCAAAAATATGCACCTGCCAAACAGAGTACTGAACGTAGTGAGCAATGATGATTTTTTTGTCAAGCTGAATTTACGAAAATTAACTCTGCATCTAAGACAGAAAAAAACAGTGGCATTTGGCATCAAGGCTGTGACTTCTTCGATTGTGCGCATTGGATAATGAGGTCTTTTTAGTGCTTTGTTAAAATCTCTTGGGTCAATACATATTATGATGTCATCTGAGCTTTTCTTATGAGCTACTACCATGGAAAATACCCATTCAGTTGGAGTTTCAACTGGACAAATCACACCTTGTCACACCATTTTATCTAACTGTGCTTTGACTCTGTCCTGCATGGCTATTGGAACTTTTTGTGCTGGCCTGATAACTGGGTCTAACTTCATGGAGTACACAACTGGAAGGTTGCCTAATTTGTCTTCGAACAGATCAGCATAGGTGGAAAAAATGTACTGGGCAAAATTAGAGTAGTGGTCTTTAAAGCTAACATGGTTGACTTCCTTATAAAATGAAAGCAGTTGCATTTTCAAACTGTCTCTGCGCCCTAATAATGACTGGATGTAACTCTTGAGCACATATAATAATAAGCCATAACTTCTCCCAGCAGAGTAACATGAAAGCACCACTGAACCTTCAGTTTGAATTTCCTCACCTCCATAAGCAACAAGCTTTGCACATCTTGCCAAATCAAGCCATTCACCATGGCACACACTAACAAATGTTTCTGCTGATATAACACTGCACTTGGAACCTGTATCAGCTTTGAGCTCTATGGGTTTGCCATTTATCCGAGCAGTACAAAATACTTCATTCTTTGCACTTGAATCTACTGTCAAAGGAAAAATAACGTCAAAATGATCAACACACGGCAGGTTCAGGTTAAGGCACTTTAATCTTGCAGCAAGGAGACAAAAATGTGCTAATACAGAGTTTGTCTAACTAAAATCAGGAAGTGAGAGTATTTTTATACATTTCTTATAAGGTATTGCCTACTAAGCTGACGTAATAAATCACAAGTTCTTTCAATATTGTTTCTCAGCAGCTGTTTGTCCATGATTTTCTGCTGGCATATCAAGCTTACAAAAAAACTTCCTAAGAAAAACAACATGGCCTTGACGACCACTGGTCAGATACAACTTTTACTATGCAATGTTACCATTCAAGGTACTATGGCTAATTCGAGCACAAAGCAAGTACAGATTACAGTTCATTTCTTGAAGCAGTCTTTTGTCTGATGTATCTCTTCTTTTCCGCAGCTGTGCATGTTCTCATAACACGAACAGGGCTGATTGTTCATATTCAATCACATTATAGAAAACAGTATTGTTCTATTCATTCATTTTCCTGACCTAGCAGATAATCACCTGCTTCCCAGTACATTTCCAAAAGGCATAAACATGAATTTTGCTGTGCTAGCAAATACTAGGTCAGAGAGCATCTTGCAATTTCAGAAAGCATACTGCAGTTTGAAAAGCATCTTATAATCTCATACAAAATTAAGCTGTACATAAAATAGAATGAAATGTGTTAACCCTTTTAGCTTCTAATAAGCACTAAACATATAAATTAATACATATTTTTCTAACATTTCCCCCCTGTTAATACTTTTTATTCTATTTTCAAAAGCATAAACAATTGCTTCTTCTCCTAACCTCTTTCCGTTCAGAATTTGCAGTTGAGAGTCATTCATTTTAAAACTTATGAAAGTGTTTCATTTTTCAGCAGTTCTTCAATTTCAGTACTTTGATATAAAGTCTCAGAAACTGACATGTCTATAAAATCTTTGATCAATCTTTTCATGCAGGGAATACCACAACAAACACACACTCCTAATAGGAGTAATCCCACACAAATGGCAATCAGGATGTTCATTAGGATGCTACCCCCCCAAACAAATTCTGGAAAAAGTCAGTCAGTGGGTTTGGGCCTGCTTTGGTCATGGTCGACACTTGCTGAATCACCTGAAGATGTTCATTTATCTCATGCTGGTTGTCAGGAATATATGAACAGCACTCCTCTTTTATTAAAGCACACGTACCACCTTTCACCCCTAGGGTGAAGTCAAGAGCCATGCAATTTTGAAGCACCACAGTTCTCATAGCATTCAGTTCATCAGTCATTAACTCAAGAGCAGAAAAAGTTGCATTACTCATTACTTCAAGAAGTTTGGACAGTTTTCTCAGCTCCCAAATCGATTTCACTGCACCATATGCAAGGGCTATACCTGCCCACAATATAATAGTGTCACTCAAGTCCATATGTGTCAGTTTATCTTTGTTTTTTATGGAATTATGGTTTCTCCAGCCTGCTTCCATTCGTCCCACTGGATTTTCAGGCCTTCTGATTGGATTTCTGGTTTTCTTGGTGACCTCTCTGACATTTCAAATCTTTCCCTGAGGCAAAACTGCAGTGTGTCGTATGGCCGGAACCAGGTAACCCAAAAAACAACTGCCAGACCAATTCTCAGGTAACCATTTGTATGCCTTTTTCCCACAAACAAAATAACAGTTCTCTACCTTAGTATTAATATATACTTGCCCTGCATGAAACATTTTCTTATCAATAATCGATAGTTGTTTTAAAAGAACAGGATTACGTTGTATTTCATCAATAGTCTTATGAATCGACTCGAGATATGAGTCATAGTTTGTATCACAGATATAACTGCATTAACTGGCTTTGGTATAACATTTGTAAGGAATAGTCACATTACAATTACTCCAACCTACCTGAACAGTATCATTTTTGTAAAAACATACAATTCCCTTTTGTGTAACAGGCAGGTACAATGCTATTTTGTCTTGTGATTTTACAGTTGTAGTATCAAAAAGCAAATTTTCCCAGGTCTCATTGACCCCTAGGGGGACAGCAGTCATTAATAATCCCCCGTATGATGTCGGTATAGCTGTGCAGATCCAGCAATTCGAAACATTAAAAGTTTCAGCATACACATATTTAATTGCTTGGTAAGTGTTAAAGTTCGGATGCCAGTCTATGAATGATTTACATTTATTCAGTTCAGCTCATGTGGCTGGAAAAAGGAAAGGCCACAACAAAAAGATTAATGTTATCAGTATGGCCAACAGAATGATCATGCAATACTTCTGAGGTTGTTCAGCATTTCTATTTGCTCCGTATCTGGTCATTTTGTTCTTGTGCAACAGTAACAAGTTTTTTGTCCAGTTTAAAATTTTTAACCAATTTACAGTGTGTCAGATGAATCCAGGATGCTCGCTCTGCGATCTTGACTGCAGTGGGTGTTGACAGTAGCACTTGGTACGGCCCTTCCCACTTCAGTGTGGTCCAGTTTCTTTTCTTGATGACTTTCACCCAGACCCACGTGCCTGGGACTACTGCTGCTTCCGATGATCTGGTTTGTTCCTTATCTGAAACAGAATTCAACTGCAGAAGTTGTTAATTACTTAGAAGATGTCTCATATATTCTGCAAGTGAACTGTCAGCCTCCTGGTCTGCAGGCATGAGAGGTTTCCACTGAGGTATATAATATGCCCTCCCAAACAATATTTCAAAAGAAGTTAACCCCTTTGCATTTGGAACAGTTCTCATGGTCAACAGTGCCAGAGGCAGGCAGTGCACCCAGTTCCTCTGTGTCTCACTAATCAGTTTTCTAAGTTTGTTTTTCAAAACCCCATTATACCCCTCTACTAATCCTGCAGATTGGGGGTGGTATGCACAATGGTTCTTTAAAGAAATTCCGAAATATCGGCTCAGCTGTTATATGGTTTGATTTACAGAGTGTGTGCCATTGTCACTCTAGATCTTTTCCAGTATGCCAAATCTAGGAATGATTTCTTTAACAAGGACTTTTGCAACGGTAGCTGCATCTGGATTTTTGGTCGGAAAAGCTTCCACCCATTTGGAAAACATATATATATAATGACAAGACAATATTTCTTATTTTCACATTTGTTTAGTTCTGTGAAATCCATACAGATAGTGTGGAACGGGTACGGTGGTGTTGGGGAAACTCCCTTGCTTAGGCTTCAATGCCTCTTGTGCATGATGCCTGTTACAAACATGGCATGCTGCACAAAAATGTTTTGTGTAGTTTGTAAATCCATATGCAGTGAACACTCAGTTCACTAACTGTACCATCCCCCCTGTTGAGACATGGCACTGCCCATGGCTCAACAAAGCTGCAATCTAAACAAGTTAGACGGCAAAATTGGTTTTCTTTCTTTGGAGATGTACAGCCCTTTCTCAAGAATTGCTCCTTGTCTTATCCATTTTTGTTTTTCTACATTTGTAGTAAGTGGCTGCATTGTTTTTAACATTTCTAAATCTAAAATCTCAGAAGGTTGTAATTCCTCACTCAAAAGAAATACTTCTGAAGCTGAAGCTGCCTGTTTTGCAGCTATATCAGCTCTCGCATTACCTTTTGAAATCCTATCCTGTTGCTTGGTATGAGCTACGCATTTACAAATAGCTGCTTTCTGAGGTAACTGAATAGATTCTAGCAAATCTAGAATAAATTGCGCATGATTAATCGGTTTACCAGTAGATGTTATCATTCCTCTATTTTTCCACTGCTGCGCAAAAACATGTACAGTAGAAAAAGCATACTGGTTGTCAGTAAAAATGCTCACACATTTACCCCTTGCCAAGGTACATGCCCTTGTCAAAGCAATCAATTCTGCTGCTTGTGCAGATAAGTTATGTGGTAAAGACTTTGCTTCTAAAGTCTCAGTATCAGAAACTACTGCATACCCTACTAGATTCTGTCCTGTAGGACTCCTTCTGCATGAGCCGTCCATGTAATATGTCACCTCTGCATCATCCAAGGGAACATCCATTAGATCTTTTCTAGGCAGTGTCTTTTGCTCAATTTCCTGCATGCAGCTGTGTGGTGTGCCATCCGCAGGGGTCGGGAGCAAGGTAGATGGGTTTAAAGTTGTACATCGTTCAATTGTCATATGAGGTTGGCTCAGGAGTATAGTCATACAAGAAAGATGTCTAGCAGGAGAAAGATATGCTACTTTTTCTTGCAGTAAAATAATTGCGACTGCATGAGGCACTCTCAATGTGAGAGGGTGGAACAACACTACTGAAGCCGAAGCCTGTACTGCCATTGTAGCTGCAACTACTGCTTGTACACAGGTGGGCAGGGATCGCGCCACTGGGTCCAGCTGTGATGAATAATAAGCTATGGGGTGTTGCTTATCCCCATGCTGCTGTGTTAACACTGATGTCATGTAACCTTGTTTACAATCTACAGTTTGGAAAAAACGTTTATGATAGTTTGGTAATCCTAAAACTAATGAGGATGCTATCATTTGTTTCAGTTTGCAGAAAGCTGATTCTGCTTCTGGTGTCCATTGTAATAAATCTTGTGCTGCCATAGGCTTCCTGTATATCAAGTTGGTCAGTGGAGCAGACTCCAAGGCATAGTTTGGAATCCAGCTCCGACAGAAATTAGTCGTGCCCAGGAAGGACATCATTTTCTTCTTGGTAGTCGGTTTGGGTGCTTGTAAAATTGCTATTTTTCTATCCTCATCTAATATTATGCCTTCTTTGGATATTACATATCCCAGGTATTTAACCTGCTTTCTCCACAGCTGCAATTTTTTGTTTACTTTATGTCCTTGTGTGGCTAAAAATTGTAGTAATGCTATGGTATCTTCTCTACATTCTTGTTGGGTGGGGGCTGCCAGCAGGATATCGTCTACATAAAGTAAAATTTGGCTGCCTCTTGGTGGGCTAAATCCTGCCAAGTTGCTTGCCATCTCTTGTGCAAATATTGTTGGGCTTTCACAATACCCCTGTGGTAGTCACGTGTATGTATACCTTTTTCCCTGAAATGTGAATGCAAACCAATGTTGGCTGTCAGGATGTATCGGTATCGAAAAAAAAGCATTGCTAAAATCTACCACAGAAAAATACTTCTGTTGAGGCTTCAAATCATTCAATACAGTGTGTGGATCTGGCACCGTAGGTGCTCTAGGTATTACTGCATCATTTACGGCTTGTAAGTCTTGGATCATATGCCATTCTCCGTTTGGTTTCCTAACAGGAAATAAGGGTGTATTACATGGCGAATCAGGAGATTCTATCAGTACTCCTTCCTTAAGTAAGGCTGCTATCATAGGTTTGATTCCTACTTCTGCATCCTTTCTTAAGGGATACTATCTCTTTTGAGGTCTGAATGCTGATTTTGGCGTAATAGTAACTGGTCCTGCTGTACGGATTAATCCTAGATCTGATTTCCCTGTTGACCAGAGAGTTTCTGGTATGCTTCGTAAAGCTTTTTCTTCCTCTTCTAGAAAGAGTGCTAATCAGCTGTCCTCGCTAGACTGCAAGTGTACAGCTGGGTGTGTCTGCGTTATCCAATTTAACTTCTGTTTTTGTATTCCCTGTTCTGACAATTCTAACTCTGTTTTTCCCACTTTGTGACTTTTTCTCCAAGATCTGCCCATTTCACATTCTTGCCTTTGGTTAAACTAACATGTGGTAATCGATTAGATTTATAGAGTGCAAAGAATTCCTGGGGTAATGAACAGCTGACTACACTGTTCCCTTCTGTGTCCCAGTACAGATTACGTAATACTAATCTGTTTGCATGGTTTTTAAACAGTTCTTGCTCATATTCCTTATCAGATCCTGGTGTGCTACAATAATACAGAGTACAGTGCAACAAATGCTGTTTATCAGTGTCAAGGGAGGGAGACTTAGTGATGGCTACGTTCATCAGTTCTTCGGTTACTGCCCCTGGACCAGTTGTAAATAAGTCCTGGCTGTACCAATAAAATGTTTCACCCTCCGGTCGCACCACAAAAGTATCCATTTGTCACTGTGCTTCCATACCCTGCATTGTCGGTACTACTGCTATGCCAAATATCTGCATAAGATCTCTGCCCAAAAGGTTCACTGGGCATTTTGCAGAAACGACAATTTTGCTTTTCTGCATCATCCCTGAAACAGGGTCAGTTATTGCTATGTTGTGGGAGAACGGCTCCCGATACAGCTGTCCATTAGCTGCTTTCACTAATATGTAATCAAGTGATTCTGAATTTTCTGGTAGTTTGGAAGGATGTGTCAGGGTCCGTGAAGCCCCTGAGTCACACAGGAATTTAACTTCCTTCCCCTCTACCAGAAGTGTAACTTCTGGTTTTGTGTCTGCTAAATAGAGCTCTAGGCTCAATAATGCCAAGTCTAAAATTTCACTTTCTTCACCATCGGTGATTTCTTGCACTTCCTCTATTTCTTCTATCACATTCTCTACTCCCTCTATCACATTTGCATTTGTCTTTTCTAGGTTATTCCCCTCTAGTGATTTTTGACTATCATATAGTCAGTCCTCACCCTCCTTATCTTCCATGGCTACCTTCTTGTTTTGCCTGCAATCCCTTGCTAAATGTCCCTTTTAACCACACTTAAAACATTCACCCCTTTTCTTTCTTCAAACTCTTCTGATCGTTTATCAGATTGTTTTTTCCCTGGACATTTTTCTTGCCCTTTTTTCCGGACTATACTACATAGACTTCTGCTCCGTCTTCTACCACAAATACTTGGGCTTTCTTTTTCTTTTTACTGTTAAAATGCCTTTCAGCATGCCTAGCATATTCAAGTAATGACTGTAATCTACTTGTACGATGGTCTACCATGTGCTTTGTAATAAAGCTGCTTATAGGCAAAGTACTGCCTTTCAAAAATGCATTCTTTAATTGCTGCTCATATGGGGAATCATGTGTTTGATCTTCAGGTACCTGCATTCCACAATGGTTATTAAAACACTCTAATAATCTAGCATAATATCTGTCAACAGTTTCACCTTCCTATTGGATGCATTGATTAATGCAAGTCCATTCTGCCCTAGGCTTCCATTTCTCAGAGATTCGGTCTGTTAGACCTTTCACTCTGTTATCCAGTTCTGCGTTGCTATGTGGGAGTGGCTTATGTTCGTCGTCATGGGGATTCCAGTTGCCACTGATCATGTGCCAATCTGGACCTACGTTCTGTCTGACTACTTTTTCTACTTCTTCTCCATTCAAATGGTAACTTAACCTCATGCCCTGTAAGTCTTCTAAGAATTTCCTAAAATGAACTTTCGGATGGGGAATTCCCTCTGTGGCTTTCCGGATGTCTTCCGGTGTCCACAGTCTATATACTAGAAGAGTTGGGTCCTGTCCTGCCTGTGGATTTGGTACTACTATGAGTGGACATATCTCTTCTTCACCCATAGCTCGTGAATTTTTATTTATTTCATATAACTCAATATCTCCTCTTAAGTTACGTGTTCAAGACCTGGTCTCGATGGGATCTCTAACATATGGTCCTGGCTTTGCGGTGACAGCCGGGTATAGCGGAGGTGGACCAGCTTGTCCACTCGCTTCATATTCTGGTGCAGGAAGTGGAGGGGCTGATGCCATTACCAAATTATTGTCTTCTTTATCTAGAAACATAGCTTTTGAATTATTACTTTTTTGCTCCCTACGGTTTGCTTCCTCAATCCACCTGTGTGCCTGAGGAACCCCCAATTGACGTTGCCTTTTTACCTGACCTCTTGCATCAGCTTTAAGCTATTTGATAAGTTTAATAAGTGAAGATTTTTCTAATTTGCCATCAAATTCATATTTATTAACCCATTTTGTATAGTATCTAATATTGTCGGCATGCTGTGATTGCATATATTTTGCATCTTCGGTTAGCGGTGGGTTTTGGGAACGTTTTGTGCACTTATTACCCATATTGTTCTGATTGTTAAAAAATGTTACGTAACCCTTCTTATTCTCACGTGGTACCACGATTTTCTATTTCACAGTTTATCTAGAATAACTGTCTTACCTATTCTGTTTCCCTGATCTATGACAAGACTGCATTCTTTCTGTCCCTGACTTGTGCAATACAAATCTCCTGACAGATATTTTCAATCAAGTCCCTGATCTAAAACAGAAAAAAAAAGGTAAATTTCACCTTACCTGAGCCTCCGTGATTGATCCTCTTTGGTTCGTATACCGACTCGTCCTCCAGTTGCAGATCAGAAAAGTGGCTGGCCTCTTTGGAACGACAATTTAGTCGGAGGTCTTTCAAAGCAGAAGAACCGATGTGGTCTCTTCCCCGTACGGTTTCATGCCACCTGGCCCATCTGACCTGAGGCAAAGAGAGAGTTCCGGTCTGAAGGACCAATCTGTCAAAGGAAAAATAACTTCAAAATGATCAACACACGGCAGGTTCAGGTTAAGGCACTTTAATCTTGCAGCAAGGAGACAAAAACGTGCTAATACAGAGTTTGTCTAACTAAAATCAGGAAGTGAGAGTGTTTTTATACATTTCTTATAAGGTATTGCCTACTAAGCTGACGTAATAAATTACAAATTCTTTCAATATTGTTTCTCAGCAGCTGTTTGTCCATGATTTTCTGCTGGCATATCAAGTTTACAAAAAAACTTCCTAAGAAAAACAACGTGGCCTTGACGACCACCGGTCAGATACAACTTTTACTATGCAATGTTACCATTCAAGGTACTATGGCTAATTCGAGCACAAAGCAAGTACAGATTACAGTTCATTTCTTCAAGCAGTCTTTTGTCTGATGTATCTCTTCTTTTCCACAGCTGTGCATGTTCTCATAATACGAACAGGGCTGATTAGAAAACAGTATTGTTCTATTCATTCACTATTCATTCATTTTCCTGACCTAGCAGATAATCACCTGCTTCCCAGTACATTTCCAAAATGCATAAACATGAATTTTGCTGTGCTAGCAAATACTAGGTCAGAGAGCATCTTGCAATTTCAGAAAGCATACTGCAGTTTGAAAAGCATCTTATAATCTCATACAAAATTAAGCAGTACATAAAATAGAATGAAATGTGTTAACCCTTTTAGCTTCTAATAAGCACTAAACATATACATTAATACATATTTTCTAACATCTACTGCATTGACTGTTTCATGAAGCACAGACACACCATCAACATAAAGAGTAGGGTTGCAGCTTTCTAACTGATCAACACATTTCTAAAAATGTTCCCTTTTAATAAAAGAATGTGGGCTTTTTGATTTACAAAACCTTTTGAAATTATTCCACATATTGCATCTGTGGCATTGCTTACCATAAGCTAAACATTTCTCCCCTTTAGATTCATGACTTCCACCACAATTATGACAGTTGGCAATGAAACCAGGTTGGGACCCATAATTAGAGTTTGCTGACTCACTCATACTTCACTGAGACTGTGCGTACTCTGGAATTTGCTGGAAAGTTCTGGAGTTTACCAGTGAGTTCTGCAGGGGCTACAGATACTGCCATATGCTTGGGCCTGTTTCTTTTAACTATGTGCTGCATGCTATGAACATGAACTTTGCCACTGTGTCTTCTAGAACTGTTCACATTTGTAAGCATATTTGTGTGCTTTTCTGTGAGCTCATATATCTGACAAATCTCAATGGCCTTATTCAAAATTAAATTACTGTCAGGAAGCAAAATATTTCTCACAATATCATCTTTTATACCACACACAAGTCTGTCCTTCATCAACTCAGCCCTTAAGTCACCAAATCTTCACATTTTAGCTTTATTTCTCAGGTCAGTTATATGGTTTGCAAAAGTTTCAGTGTTACTAAAGATGCAACAGATAGCAACATTCCAGGCTCATAGGACACCTGGATTAAACTACACTATACCTTTAAAACCTGCTTTGAAATCTAGACCTTTGCATCACTAATTATTTGAACTTTGTGACTGGATGTCCTATTTTTAAATAGATTGATTTGTATTCTCTATCTTTAGGATCTGATGAAGCATGTTATGTGAAAGCTCTTATCCTTTGTAAAATTAAACTGTGTATTTTGTTTTTACGGAGTCTCTCTGGTTTTATGCCGCTTGCCCTGGTTGCTGTACTTTGTTTTATTTGCTATTTAAAGTATAGAAGATTTAGGCTTTTTGCTTAGAAGTATTTGTATACATATTTTTATACCCCCAAGCTGATTACAAAGATTTTTTCGTCAGGTAGATTGCAAATGTTTGAGGTGTGATGGGGAAAAACAAACTTTATTTGATATATTGAATTGTATTAGAGATAAAAGAACTGGAAGTGGATCTTTAGAAAGGGGTCTGAGCAAATTACATAAAAAACAGAAATTGTAGGAATACATGCAGAATAATGTTTTGGAGGAGGAGCGAGGTTTAAGAGAAGGTAGGAATATAGTAATTTTTGAAATGCTGGATTGACGATAGTTGCAGAAAAGAATATATGTGGTGTATAAGGTTTCAACTGGGACCATGTTAATATGGTTTCTTTTCTTCCAGAAATGTACGTTTCCCTATGTCTTAAGTGATAATTCAATTAAAGTGTTAAAACTATCGTAACAATCTAAGTAGAGTGTAAACACGCTACCACGGTCTAACATTCTCCACGTCAACAGATGCCCATTTTATTCTTATTTTAATATTGGACAAAATGGCTAGAAGCTGCATTTAGTTTTATAGTGGTGCATTTTACTTATATTTTTTAACCTGCAAATGTTCCCAGAGTTTGTCCCCACAGCAGAGGTGTAGCCTGAAATTTATATTTTAAACTCAAATCTTATTTTGCAGCCGCCCTCCACCCACCTATCATTTAAAAATGCACTAAACTCTTTAAAAATATGCCCCTATCCACTGGAAATGGATTGCCATTTTGTAAGAATAAAAAGAGTATTTTTTAAGAGGTGCATTCCTATCATGTTTGTGCACGACAGACCCTAGTTTAGACATTTCTAACTATTCTGTGCTGTCACACCTACAAAGTTTCCAGAAAAATGTTTAGATATACAGGTACTCATTTGACTACCCTAAGTATGTTTAGCTACACCTTATCCCACAGTGTGATGTAATAAAAATGTTCAGCATTGTATTATATATGTTTGGATTTAATCTGTACTTCTAACGTTGTAACAAACTTCATCTTATATTAGATATAACCCTGTAGGATAACTTGCTTTTTATCTTTTATTACACTGTATTGCACGCTTCATATAAAAATCAAACCTCTCAGCTGTACATACTTTTGCAGAATGTCTATATTTTTGGTCCGTTTCTCATAAAATTGTGTTCTGGCAAATCACTGAGGGTTGAAGTTAGGAAATACAGACATTTCAGTTTCAAACATCGTAACTTTGTCAAAATTCATGTTAATTTAAAACCTGTTATTCTATCAACTGTCTAAGTTTGTAAGAGCAAACAGATTTTGCATTAGCATGAATTTTCTGAAATGTATGAAGTCTGAATCTTAAATATCTGCCGTTGTTTTACAACGTTTGTCCTCAAAGATTTGGCAATCATTTGCCAAAAATCACAATTTTATAAGTAACACACCAACAATATGGAGCAAAAATCTGTACAGTTGAGAGGGGTAAAACGTTTTCACTGTACTCTACAACCGTTAATAAAATGTACAGATTAAAATCAAATATATTTAAAAGATTATACTTTTCAGGTAAACAATATGCATACGTTGATATATAACAACTTAACAATTTAATGCGCATAGCATTCAAATCCTCAGTAAAACAATATAGCCAAAGTCGCCATATTTACGTCATCAAAATCCCTTCGAACCCTTCAAGCAGCAGGTCTAGTTGACGTAAAGTCATTTAAAAAGTTTGGCGCCCGGCTGATTGCTTCCTTGACGTTTTCCCAGAGTGCTGTGCTAGTTAGTCTCTGAATATTTTCGCCATTTTTTTGAAAGTTGGCACTGCAGTGGGAGACTGATATCCATGACATTGTTTCATTAATATATTTTGAGGGATTTGATTTTAATTACAACTGGTTGGAGAGCTTGTATTGCGTCACTATGGAATTTCAAGGTAGGTATACGGAAGTCCGTGAAACAAGTGTCAGCCCTCAACAGATAGAAAGTGTTTTACACAGCATGGCAGTATTTTATCTATACAACTGACAATATCAGATTAATTTATTTTAGGATGTAAAGGCACTTGCTACGTGAGTGATATCTGAATTGTTAGTTGTGATTTTTGTGATGGATGAGAGATTGACTCCTTCCATTTCACTTTTACTGTTTCATTTGCTTTAGATTGATGCAAGTTGTAAAAGCTAATAATTGTAGTCCAAGCTTTGTTAATGCACTTTTTACCTTTAATCAGATAACATTTTTACAGCTGTCCATGGCGCTAGGAGGGAGGTGTATTTCACGTGTATGTTCTTCATTATACCAGGCACAGTCTTTTTGCTGTAGCTTTGAGTTAAAAATCGGTGAACTAAATGTGTCCATGTAAACCTCTCCCTACATTTATGTCATTAAGAATGGATTGTTTGTTTTTTGGTGATGGTATGACCATTACTAGATTTGCGTTTATTATGTAATTGTACAGTGATTGTTCAGTTTTCGGCTCTGACTTTTCATTATGTAGGTGTATAAAGATGGACTTTTTTCGCCCACCTCGATAATTATTTAGGATAACCCAGAGTTTGCAAGATAGTCGTTTGACCCGTTTGTGCCATGGTGGTTCGGTGGTTTGTATTACTGTCATGGGTTTTGTTCAGTGCTGGATCTCATTATTTAAGAATTTGTTTTTCGTGTGTTTATTGTGAGCTTTTCCCGGGGCTACAGGCCTCCTTCTGCAATTTGGTTAGATAAGTTAGTTGTACTGCATTGGATCTAGGTGGGAGGGTGAATGCTGTGAATGGGTGGTGGTCTATCCAGTGCATGTTAATGCCAAGTTGTACCCTGCCTTCTCCCAAGCTAGAGTTGTATGCTGCAATCGCTACAGTGGTTGCTGAGTTCAAGTCTTGAGCATATGATGATTCCTTCACGTGAAATTTATGCCTTTAGTGAAGAACATTCACCCCTGGATGGGAATAGCAAACCTCGCCCACCCCCTTTTGTCACCACCTACGGACGCCCAGTAACACCCACCACATCAATATACATAGCATCACTATACCGATAGTGATTAATATTTATAAAACGTTATCTTAGCTTGGCTCCTCAGCGTTAGAGTATTAATTATTGATTAAAAAAATATTAGGAGTGTACAAATAAGGTTGGCATTAGGGAAGATCTTAATTCCTAAAGAGTCATGAGGGTGGGACAGTAATGTCCATGAGGCAAAACCTGTATTGATTTTGTATTGTGAAGAGGACAAGGACTTAAAAACCTGGTTTCATTCTTGTACTCGGGTTTAATTACCATTTCTTGCTTTTTAATGACTACTTAAAATACTAACATGTATAATCACATAGAACAGTAATGGCAGTGCCTGTTTTCACTTTTTTTTAAGTGGACAATTTTCATTATTTTGTTATACCGAAGTGCATTGCAGTTCTTAAACCCATGTCCCCTCCCCCTACAAACCTACCATCCGTATCTGTCAAAGTAGCAAATTTGAGCCGTTTGCTGCTGTGATTGATAGCTCACAGCAGGAGACAAAGTTCATGTGCTGAGAATACTGTCTGTGTGATTATCCATGTTTGAAAGCAGGGTATATGTGAAAACACATGTAAAATCAATGCATTGACAGGAGCTTAGAGGCTATGCTGTAACAAACACTGTATTGTGGGGTACCTGGAGGTAGACTAAAAAAAAAATCGAGGCAGGACGTCATGTGCGCAGACTCTGGAATTGCATTTAAAAATTAAGAAAGAAAAAAGATAAGTACAGTCCAAAAGTAGTGCTAAAACACGGGAACCATTAAGACTTAATGACAAACTTTTTTTTTTCTGTAGGCATGGTTCTCCT
The DNA here is from genome assembly GCF_019279795.1 of Protopterus annectens. Taxonomy (NCBI): domain Eukaryota; kingdom Metazoa; phylum Chordata; order Ceratodontiformes; family Protopteridae; genus Protopterus; species Protopterus annectens. The sequence goes on along the minus strand of NC_056737.1, from coordinate 1,934,831,985 downwards.
TCAACATAACATAAAATAGACTTATGCAATTAGTCCTTCACTGAGCTGTGTGTATATGTGTATATATATATATATATATATATATATATATATATATATATATATATATATATATATATTTTTTTTTTTTTATGCATCTGCCTTCCTTACAATCTCCAAAAAGGGAATATAGTTCCACATTTTGCTAATTGGTTCCACTTTGAGACTTAACAGTTTACTAACATCTTCAGCTAGGAAGTTCAAGGAATTGTTAAAATGTGTTGACTTGTACTTTATAAAAGGTTCTTTTTGTTTAATTCTGATTTCACTATTTAACCATGGATATCTGTTTAAAAAAATCTTCACATCAACTATGTGACACACCCTTTGAAGGATCAATAATAAAATGTGAATAAATGCAAATAAAACTTTGGAATATTTTAGAAGACTAATACTGAAAATGGCTCTGACATCCAGGAGCAAAGTCCAAGCTATAAACCAGCTTGTTCTTCTGTCCTTACTTAGTTTTGCAGTCACTGACTGGCCCCAAAAGGTATTGGATCAGTTGGACAGGAAAACAAGAAAAATATTTATTGCTTATCAAATGACTTGTATAAAAAAAAAAAAATCAGTCTTTTGATTGACATTTGATTATTGGGGAAAGCCTGACTTGGCCTGGGGAGAAAAGCTCCAAATTATTACAAAACATTTTAAAAAATAAGTTTACAATCTTCAAAAATAAAACAAACATTATCTGCACTTTAATTATAACAAATTAGAAATAATATAAAAACATTGGTTAAGAATTGATGCAAGGTTTGACAATCCATTTAATATTTAGAGAAATTTGGTACTTGCGTATTATCGCAACAGCGTTAGTGTGACTGTTCTCGGACAGCAAGTGTCTGCAATACTGAGAAGGGTTTTTAAAGTGCAAGTACTATTGTTTCATACTGTCTAGGCAGCAGGACCTGGAATAACAGCAAAATTCCTGTTTACCACACATTACCGACCTTAACTGTCCATGAAGTGAAATGAAAATAGGTGGTACTACAAGATCGTCCTTGCTGCTAGGGCAGGCAAGTCATCATTCATCAGAATTATATATACCAAGAGACCACAACTCGTACTTGTTGGACTGTGACTTTCATTTCTTTTAGGGTTTCCTTACTTTTATGTTGAAACTTTCCACAGCTCGGCGTATATTTCAGGTCAGCATAAGTTTTCAGTGGTCATGGTGCATTTGGGCAGTTATTCTTCTGCCTTGTGTTGTTTGCATCAGTGTACAATGCTGTCCGTGAAAAGGGAAGTTTCCCACATTCCACGGATTTTATTTTTCTTGTCCATCATAAAATGTTTTTGCCCTAAATCACTGGGCATTGCAGTCAGTAATTAAAAACAACGAGAACTGCAGGTAGTCGGCAGAGCCATGTGTTACCATTTCATAGTACCTGAAAAGTGCTCCCGATTGCAGACCAATGTTTTTAGCATTACACAACTTTACATTGTATACTTGCTCGGGTCATCTCCACTCCCATTCCAGGACAGTACAGTATGGCATGCAGGTTGAAATAATTGCATATCACGTTAATTTCACAACATGAACTGTCCAGAGAAAGAACTGAGCAGCAGGTGGGCTTGAAAGAAGATAAATGCTGCCAGTGAAGTGTGGAAAGAAAGATGAACACTTTTTTTTTTTTTTTTTTCAGTTTTGTTGGCATCACTACAGATAATACAATTAGTATACTTTTCTCCACCATTAATGACGATATTTCAAGATCGTTATGTGCTTTTCACAGCCTCTAATATCTGGTTACGATAATACGCAAGTACCAAACTTTTAGACAGGTTATAGAGAAATAAAAGGTAAGCCAGCCTAATACCAATAGGAATTGTAATATGAAGTGAGGGAAATCAGGCTTTTGGTATATTTAGAGAGAAACTCAGGGAAGGGAATTAGATAGCAGTAAAGAAGTAAATGACGGGAGAGTAAGGAGGTATAAGGAATGAAAAGGTCCTTGTTCACATATAGGGATATGCTTTATCCTGGGTTGGAGCAAGAACAGAACCGGATTTTACCTAGAAGTCTTTCATAGTGGTTTTGAAAGATGGGAGGGTGTAGACCTGATGGATGCAGGTGATAAGTTCCAGGCCTTGGCAACCTTGTATGAGCACAGACCATGTCCAGCAGATTTGCTTGGTTTGTAGACAGGAGATTTTGGTCAAGGGATCGCAGTGACCAACTGGGAACATAGTTTGTAGAATGTTTGTTTGTTTTTTTTTTTTTTTTAGTGCTGGATAGGCAAATGAATGCTGGATAATTTTATAGGTGGTAAGAAGTTGTTAGCTGATGTGGCAGTTCTACCCAGTTATGTGTTTTCAGTGCTATGCAGTGGTGGGTTCTGAAAAGGGTATTGTCAGAAGAAAAAATTCAAACGAGTCGCATCTGCCTCAGGTGATGAATTTTCCTTTATTAGCAGTTAACCAGATTACACAGCATGTTGGCCAAGATGTCCGGTCTGGACTGATCTGATCAACTTGTTTACTGACCTCAACTTTTATACTGCAAGCAAAACAATTTTTTGTTACATTTCTGACCGTTGACAGTTGGCTATGAAAAACATAAAGGAAAAACATGTTTATCACAAATTACCTCAAACCCACAGCTAGTACAGAATGTTCAAGAAGTACAAAATGTACAATTCAACAATGGTAGCTCAAATTTTCCAGGAGAGACAGCCTGCCCCAGTAAATTAACTCTTACTCGGCCGTGCGTCCTTATCCCAGGCTTCACTGAGCTGTAACCAAATCTCTTTATTCTGAAATGCAGAAAACGGATATCATTCAGGTTCATAAGCAATGCTGCATTTTGTTCACAGATGAGGCCCATCTTTGATAGGCATATCCCAACAAATAACATGTTCAATTTGCAAGAACAGGAAAAAGACAAATAACAGTATGTTTTTAAAACTATTTCTCTTAACATCCCCCCCCGAAAACACTTTTTGTCTTTTATTTCAGCAATATATGGTATTTCGCATTTCAATGTATTCACTTTCACCAGTCTGTTGCAATTGCTGGTACATTGTCTTCGTAACAGCAGTATCAACCAGTCTTTGTAGAAGACCTCTGATACAGGGTATACAACAACAACCACATACCACCACGATAGCCACAGCTACTCCCAACGGACAACAGGAAACTGCTGATGAGATGACTCCATTTTCCAAACCACGCTTGTAGAAAATCTGTAAAGGGATTATTTACCCCAGAGTTCTCTGCCAATTCTTCGGATAACATCTCCAAACCTTTCAAAGCTCAAGTGATACTTCCATTAGGCGCAGTGTTGTTTGGAATATATGTACAACAGAAAGTCCCAAACATCTTGCAAACTCCTCCTTCTTTGGCCAGGAGCATATCCAACGCAATTCGATTCTGCCATGCCACCTGCGAAGTGGCCTCCAGTTGTTCAGCAATTCCTTTCAATGCATCTTTGGTATAGTTCACAAAACGCTGCTAGTTTTAGTAAATGTAGTTGATCCGGTCCACATTCTTATTAGGTTGAATCCAGGCAAAGATGGATGTAAAACCAGCTGCTATTTGATTTATTGCTTTATATTCATCAGGTACGCCAATGCTATCGATGTAGACACCGTTATCGAAAGATTGCTTCGGTGCCGCTCTTTTTCTCCTACTCAACCACTTTGGCTTTATTTCAAGTTCTCTTACGAAATTGCTTGCTGGAACTGGGAAAATGTAGAATGGCAGAATTAACTTTACAAGTGCACAAGTTTCCTTCCAGGGAATCGTAAGCCTTGATCTGAGTTTGTCTCCACATAACCACCATACGTCTGCTAAACTATGAGTTTGGTTCTCCAGAAATGGATTCCCATTGCCATTCACAGTAACATTGCAATAGTTCTGTCCCATATTGCCATAATTTTTCCCTGTGCCATCTCTGGAAATGCACATATACAAACCTGGATAGGAAATCACTGCAGGCGGTTTCTCAACTTTGCTTATGACCGGAAAACGCTGAGTTTCATCTTTGCATTTATATTCAGTTTTGTTGAAGAATAATTTCAACAGACACGTTAGGTTACCTTCATCTTGCATCAATGGGACTGTTGCTAATTGCTGTTTACCTTCAGCACAAGAAATACAGTTCTCATGATGTGCTTCTCTGGTACTATATCTAACCCAAGATAACCATTCTTTATGGTGTACGAATCCCGTCTCGAGTAACAATTGTTCTTCTTTTGTGAAGGCAAAATCTGCTTTATTTGTAGCATTCTTAAGGCTTTGTACTTTTAAGTTGGAGGGTCCCCAAAGGATCAGTTCTAGTTGGAAGAGACACTCCGATTCCATAAAATCCTGAATCACTTTCTTGTGACACAATGGTTATTGTAACTACTATGGTACCTTGGAAATGCGCAATTTTTATTCTTTGTTGCCTGCTTTTATCTTTCTCTGGTATCACTGCACCACTTGTTTCCCATCCATTCACATCTGCTGACCACCAAACACTCGACTAGGACATACAGTCTCTATTGCACAAGTATTTTGCACGAGTCAAGAAATTATTATTGTTCCATTTAGAACAGTCCAAAATTCCTTCACAAAGTTTCACCTTAAACACAGTAGTAACACGTGTTTGCGCTTGCAGCACCACCATTCCTTTTTTCTCTTGCAACTGTTCCTTCTCGTATGGACATATTTACTTTCACCACCAAAATCATCATCATATGACAGTTCAAGTACCAGTTGAACATGGCCATCCTCCCTAAGGACTACCTCGCGCCGTTGGTTTCTGCACTGGGTGTGAGACTAACTAACCCCTATTGGGCTAATCCCCCTTTGTAGTCAGACTTTGCGCTCAGAGGTCTGGTGGAGTTTGACCAATATCAGTGGCAGAAGGAAGAGCCTTGAGTTTTTTACAGTGGGTGATATGAATCCATGAAGTCCTCTCAGCGATCTTTACAGCCGTAGGTGTCGAGATAAGTACTTGGTATGGGCCTTCCCACCTGGGGGATGACCAGTTCTTTCTGTTCACAATTTGGATCCACGCCCAGTCCCCGGGTGCCAAGCTTAACAAGGTTTCATTTCTGGAATCTGCAAAGGAGTCATTGGTTACAAGAGATTTGACATTTAGCAGCTTCTTCATATAATCCGCTAGATCCTCACCCCCCTCACGTTCCGCTGGCAACAATCCTTGCCACTGCGGGACGTAATATGGTCTCCCAAACAAAAGTTCAAATGGTGTAAGTCCTTTGTAGGAAGGTGAGATTTGCATGTATAGGAGTGCCAACGGAAGACGCGCAGTCCCATGACCTATGTGTTTCTGCCATTAGTTTGTGGAGCTTACTCTTCAAGACACCGTTGTCTTTCCACCAGTCCAGCTGATTGGGGATGGTAAGCACAATGATTTTTGAGATCAATTTGAAACCTTTGACCCAATTTCTGAACAATCTGGTTAACAAAATGAGGCCTATTATCACTGTAAATGCGTCTTGGTAGACCAAATCGGGGAATTATTTCTGTAGTCAAAAGCTTTGCTACTGTTTGTGCATTTGGATGCATCACTGGAAAAGCTTCTACCCATTTAGAAAAAGCATCAATAATGACCAAACAGCACCTTTTTCCCTCTGAGGGTGTCAATTCAATAAAGTCCATATAGTGTGTGTGGAATGGATACGGAGGGGTAGGGAATGCCTGCTGAGACTTCTTAACTCCCCCCTGAGCATTATACTTTGCACATAATAAACAAGATAAACAGAATTGCTTTGCATAAGTTGAAAACCCTTTACACCAAAACACCTTAGACACTATTTGAATCATCGTCTGTACTCCTGCATGGGCAGGTCCATGGCTAACCAATGCTGCTTACCTAAAAAGGTTTGAGGGTAGTACCATTTTGCCATCTGATGCCCTATACAACCCACTCTGTTGAGTGATACCATATTTTACCCAACGACATTTTTCCTTCTGTGTCATCAATGTTTGCATTACTTTTAGTGTCTCTAAGTCTAAGAGGTGTCCGGGCTCCAAATCATTATCATGTAAAAGCAAATCATTTTCTTGAGCTGCCTTTTTTGCAGCCATATCAGCAAGGGCATTTACCCTGGAGACAGGATCTTTTCTGTTGGTATGCGCGGAACATTTACATATCACTATCTGAAGTGGTAGTTGCACTGCATCTAACAACTGTAAAATTAAATCTCTGTGATTTATTGGTTTGCCTGTCACAGTAACCATTCCCCTATTCTTCCATAGTTGAGCGAAAACATGTACAGTGGAGAAAGCATATTGAATATCTGTATAAATTGTCACTTTTTTACCCTCCCCATAAGGTACAAGCTCGAGTCAAAGCCACCAACTCAGCTGCCTGTGCAGAATAAATGTTTGACAATCCTTTTGCCTCCAAAAACTTCAGTTTCTGTGGTGACAGCATACCCTACTAGTGTTTTTCCTACAGTGTCTTTCTTTTCTGATCCGTCTACAAACAAAACGAGATCAGAATCTATCAATGGAATATCCGTTAAATCTGGTCGGGGAAGTACTTTGTCATGAATGCTCTCTAAACAAACGTGTGGAGTACCTTCTTCTGGAGTCGGCAAAAGTGTCGCCGGATTAAGAGTAGTACATCTTTCTATGGTCATATGAGGTGGTGTCAGCAGCACTGTCATACACGACAAATGTCGACTAGGAGATAAAAAGGTTATCTTATCTTGCAAAAGTATAGTAGCTACTGAATGTGGAACCCGCAATTGTAATGGGTGAAACAAAACTAATGATGTTGAGGCTTGTACTGCCATAGCGGCCGCCACTACAGCTTGAACACAGTGCGGCAATGCCCTTGCAACAGGATCTAATCTGGAGGAGTAGAAAGCTGTCGGCCTCTGTTTATCCATGTACTTGTACCAGAACCAAAGTCATATATCCTCCCTTACAATCAACCATTTGTACAAACTGCTTAGAATAGTTTGGAAAACCCAAAACAGAGGATCCTACTATCAATTGCTTAATTCTAATAAATGCCTGTATTGCCTTATTTGTCCACTGTATATTATTCTTAGCCGCCATGGAAGTATCATAGATCAGTGCGGTCAATGGCCCTACTTCCTCAGCATAGTTAGGGATCCAACTTTTACAAAAATTAGTCACACCTAAAAAGGACATCATCTCCCGCTTAGTTGTAGGCATAGGTGCCTCAAGAATTGCTTGTTTTCTTTTGTTCTCCAATTGTCTACCTGCCTGCGAAATTAAATAACCCAAGTACTTTACTTGTGCTTTCCACAATTGTAACTTTTCTTTATTTACCTTATGTCCTTGTTTAGCTAAAAAACTAAGAAGGGCAAGGGTATCCTTTCTACAACTTTCCTGTGTGGGTGAGGCCAACAAAATATCATCTACATAAAACAGAACCTGGCTTCCCTTTGGGGAACAAACTGAGCTAAATTCGCAGCCATTTCTTGTGCGAATGTTGTCTGACTCTCACAATAGCCCTGTGGCAATCTGATGTAGGTGTATCTTTTACCTTGATAAGTGAATGCAAAGCAAAATCTACTCTCCTTATGTAGTGGTATGGACAAAAAGGCATTGCTTATATCTATGACAGAAAAATATCTGTGCTGAGGTAATAAATCATTAAGTAATGTATAGGGGTCAGGGACCACCGGTGCTCTTGGGATCACAGCCGAATTAAATGCTTGTAAATCCTGAACCAACCTCCATGACCCATCCGGTTTCTTTACAGGAAACAACGGAGTATTGCAGGGCGAATCTGGGCATTCAACAAGAATTCCTACCTGTTTTAGCTGCTCAATGACTGGCTTAATTCCTTCCTCTGCTTGTTTACTTAGCGGGTATTGGTGCTTACGAGGTCTAAAACCTGACTTTGGAGTTATACAAACTTCACCTGCTGTTTTCATCAGTCCTACATCCCCTTTACCTTTTGACCATAAATCTACGGGTAAGGCACTTAACGCACTATCTTCCTCTTGAGTTAGGAGGATTTGTCATGCCATTTCTGTTTTGTCATCCCTGAGGTGCACACTTGGTTGTGCCCAAGTCACCCAATTTAATCTTTGTACCTGGATCTGTTGATCCTTCAACTGACTTTCGGACATTGTGTCCCAATTTGTTACCTTTTTCGCCAAATCTACCCAATGTGTCCCCACCGCTTTAGTAATTGAAATATGTGGGCTATAACCTGAGCGATATAAAGAACTCATTTCCTTGGTCAAAGTACAGGTCACTACTGTATTACCTTGCTTATCCCAAAACATATCATTCAAAATTATCCTTGCACATTTGTGCCTAAAGAATTATTTTTCAAATTCTTTATCTGGACCAGGGGCCTGTCTGTAGTACATAGTACAATGCAAGTGCGCCGCAACCTGCAGTGACCCGCTCCTAGATTTACTTAAAGCTAGGTTGATCAAATCTGTATCAACCCTCCCCGGCCCGTTTGAAATCAAGTCCTGGCTATACCAGTAAAACAAGTCTTGTACTCCTTGTACCACCAAGCCATCCGCTAACCTTTTCGCCTCAATGCCTTTAGGTGTGGAAATTGCCGCTATTCCAAAGAAATGCATCAAATCTCTTCCCAGCAAATTAACTGGACAAACTTTCGATATAATTACCCTACACCTAACAGTTTGGTTTGTTTGCGGATCTGTGAACAATAGAGGATGAGACAGTGGTTCCTTACAGATTTTCCCGTTTGCCGCTTTCACAAGGACAAACTCATCTGTTTCGCAGTTCGGGGGTAGAACTGCTGGACCCAAAAGTGTATGCGATGCACCTGAATCACATAAAAAAACTCCACTTTCTGTCCCTCAACCAAAAACTCTATCATGGGTTTTTGATCCAGCTGCATAGCAATACCCAAATGTGCCAGGTTTATGACTTCAGTCACAATCCCGCCCTTCCTTAATTTCCTGGGTGTCCTGACCTTCATCGCAGAGAGTGTCTGCCTCATCATCACAATCATTCTCGCTTTCTTCTCTACAATAATCACAATAATGAATTTGGCGCCTTCCTTTACTATCATATAGTCATGCGGAGCCCTTGTTCGTAAGCTGTGGGAGATGTTGCCACTGTTCGCAGTCGGCTGTAAAGTGCCCGTGTCTACCGCATTTAAAACATTCTCCACGTTTTAACCTCCCCTCGTATTCCTCTGAATGTCCACCCTGTTTATACGACGTGTCCCATTTCGGGGCCCCACGTCTTTGTATGCCACCACGGTGCCCTTGCCCCCTTTGGTCATGTACCAAAAATATACCACCATCATCCCCTACTGCTAATTGTACTTTCTTTTTCTTTTTTAAATTGAAATGTTGCTCAGCATGCCGTGCATATTCAAACAAAGGTTGCAGTCTACATGTTCTGTGATCAACCATATGCTTGGTTATAAAACTATTTATCGGAGCCTTACAACCTTTAAGAAAAGCGTTTTTCAATTGCTGTTCGTAAGGACTATCAGTAGTCTGATCCTGCGGAATCATCATTCCACAATGGTTATTGAACACTTCTGTCAGTCTTACAATATAGTGATCTACAGATTCATAATCATTTTGGGTGCACTGATTTATTACTGTCCAATCTGCTCTTGGACGCCACTTATCACAAATTCTCTTCAACAGATCAGTGACTTGCATGTCTAACACCCCAGAATTATGCTTTAATGTAGTGCCGTCATCTGCCTTGCATGTCTAAGTACCACAAAGTGCCAATCTGGACCCAGGATTTGTCGCACTACTTGTTCTACTTCTAAAACATTTTAGATGATAACTTAAACGCATACCAACTATGTCCTCAGAAAACTTTTGAAAATTAACCATGGGATGAGGAATATCATCCGTAGCTCGTTTATATATCCTCTCTAGCCCAGGGACGATAAACTAAAATAGTTGGCTCTTGTCCAACATCCCCTGCTTGTGGGTTTGCAACTTGTATTAAGGGAAGGACTTCTCTGTGGTCAAAGTTTAATGGCCCAACGTCCTTACCCTGCTGGTCCCGACCTTAACTGCATAGGTTGGTCTACCTGTTGCAAAGCAACCTTGGGTACTACGGGAATTTGCGGGTAAATTGGAGGGGTCACAACGTTTCCTTGAGCAGCCAATAACCCACCCTGCTGTACAGATCCCACATCTTCAGACTGATATTGAGGAGGTTCCGCCGGTACAGCAGCAGCAATTTCCCCATACGGTGGGGCAGTTGCCTGCCTTTGTACCGCACAAACTGTATGCTCATCCTCCTTATCTAAAAATAAAGCTACTTTTCCACTTGGCACCAGTGATCCCTTTAGATTTATTTTTCCTTTTTCCTGGCACTGTTTTTTTCTTTTATAGCTCGTTTATTTGCCTCTAACCATTTTTGTGCTTGGGGAAATCCCAATTGTCTTTGTTTTTTAGTTCTAGTTCCCGCATCTCTTTTCAAATCTCTAACCAATTTTGCACAGGCATTCTTATTCAGTGTACCATCAAAATCATATCTCGACTTCCACTTTTTCAAAAATTTAACATTATTTTTGTTTAAACCTTTCATATACTTAGCATCAACGTTTAAACAGGCATCACACTCGCACTTGCAGCAACTTGAACCCATGTTTCCCCTAGATTTCTTATTTTGCCCCCCCCCCCTTTTTTTTTTCTTTCTTTTTTTCTTAGGTGTTTAGGACTGTATCAAAATTATTTTACAGGGCTTATTATAAAATGGGACTATCTTAACGGGTGACCCTAACAAAATAATCTTAAGTCCTTAACTAAAAATAAACCTTGTCGACAAGATTAAATTAAAAGAAATTTATTTTTCATCCTACCTGAACCAGATGAGACTCCATTTCCCCTTTTCATTCAGAAACCGTCCCTCAGATAGGGATCAGAGCAGCCGGCCTCTTCAACGACAAATCAGTCGGAGGGCTTTCAGTCGAGAGAATCTTAATATGAGAAACCCTCACCTGCACAGGTTTTTCGGTCTCTCTCTGTCTGTCTGATCTGTATCTTCGTAGAGGTTTCCGGTCCGAAGGACCAAAATGTCAGAAGAAAAAATTCAAACGAGTCGCATCTGCCTCGGGTGATGAATTTTCCTTTATTAGCAGTTAACCAGATTACACAGCATGTTGGCCAAGATGTACGGTCTGGACTGATCTGATCTCATCTGATCAACTTGTTTACTGACATCAACTTTTATACTGCAAGCAAAACAACTTTGTTACATTTCTGACCGTTGACAGTTGGCTATGAAAAACATATAGGAAAAACATGTTCATCACAAATTACCTCAAACCCACAGCTAGTACAGAATGTTCAAGAAGTACAAAATGTTCAATTCAACAACGGTAGCTCAAATTTTCCAGGACACACAGCCTGCCCCAGTAAATTAACTCTTACTCTGCCGTGGGTCCTTATCCCAGGCTTCACTGAGCTATAACCAAATCTCTTTATTCTGAAATGCAGAAAACTGATATCATTCGGGTTCATAAGCAATGCTGCATTTTGTTCACAGATGAGGCCCTTCTTTGATAGGCATATCCCAACAAATAACATGTTCACTTTGCAAGAACAGGAAAAAGACAAATAACAGTATGTTTTTAAAACTTTTTCTCTTAACAGGTATGTGCTGCAACTTTGTTATAGCATTGTTCAAGTTTTAATTTTTTTGAAGCCTGGAGATTAATAGGGATGGGAGCACCTTAGAGTGGGGAAGAGAGAAGTGGTGGCAAGTGTGGTTTTAATTGCATCTGTGAGGAAGTTTTTGGCTCTGTAAAGCATCCCTAGTTTTTCATGAATTTTTGTTGTTCAGTGTTGTATACGCAGGTTGAAATGTAAGATTATCATCCTCTCTCACCCCTAATAGTTTGCAGTGAGAAGTAACTTCTGTATAATTGAGAGAGGACTTTAAATTTTGTTTTCACGAGAGAGAGATTGGGGGGGGGGTGTAGTAGTAGTTTTTTGTACCAAGATTGTATATTTCACATTCTAAAGGAAGTGTGGGCCGCCTCCTCAAAATTGATTACATGTATAGATCTACAATCTTAGGACTGCATACATATATGCCGACCTCAGAACATAGTGAACGCTTTAAAACATGAGGAGAATTGCGCTAAGATGACTTCCTGCTTAAATTAGCAGAAGCATGTCGGTGTCAAGTGGGAATGGAAATCAAACATGAAGTAGATAAAATCGGGCAGCAACTAAATGTGGCAAAAAACAGAGAATATAAGGTGAAGGATCAGATGAGAAGGCGAGAAATGTGGAAAATGCATAAATATAGTTTGCAAGTACAGAAAACCCTTGGAGCAACTTCATGTTGATCAGGACCAAGCACAAGAATGGGTAAGGAGAGGTGAATTTAAACTAAAAGGCAAAAGGTTAATATTGGCGGCCCAGGATAGTGGGTTTGTATAAATGTTGGTTTACAAAGTCCATTGAGTATGTGGGAGAAATGGTCATGCAGGTTTTGTAAAACAGAAGTTTCACATCTTGTTGCTGGGTGTGGTATACTAATGACAGAAAGATTGTATACTGAAAGGCATAGTAATGTGGCAAGACTGTTGCATTGGGGATTATGCACACATTATAACATTGAAATAGCTAAGAAGCATTGGAAGTATGAGCCACAAAGCATTATAGAAAATGTTTATATCATGTGGGATCACCCATTACCAACAGTTCAAAAATAGATGCGAGCGAACCAGATGTAGTAGTCCATGGAAAGAAGACAAAAGTAGCATTGATCATTGAAATTTCTACACCTAGTGACTACAGTGTCCTTTATACAAAGAGGTTCACAGTTGTAAAATACCATGATTTACAGGCAGAAACGAGGGCAGTGTGGAAAAAAAGGATACCCAGACAGTTCCAATAGTAGCAAGAACAATTGGTCTTGAATAATAAAAAAAAAAAAAAAAATTTACACTTTTACTTGGATAGGATACTGATGCTTGTAACTGTATGAATTGTAGGAAGAGCTTTTTTCTGGGCACATTGCTGGTGCTGCAAAGAGCACTGCTGGCTAATATCAATGATTTGGAACAATACTAATTTCATGAACTTTAATCATTGTTTGACGTGGGATCCATTCCTGTCATGGTATTAGAAACCCAAAAGACTTGGAGAAGTTGAACTAAGAGAAACCTTTACTCGTAGAACTGCGAAGAGCATAGACATTTTAAGATTCAAAATGAGGAGAGTTTCTCATAATGAGGTACATTTGGTGAGGTATGTCTTTAATTATTACCAGTTGTGTCAGTGGTCCATCAGTTAAGCAAAATATGCCAGTAAATAGAGGAACTTATGAAGAGCAGCCCTGTTGGTACTACTGTGATGCACTCCAGTCTTTGCAGAATTATTTGAAGGCAGTGAGACATGGAAAACTTTTTAAGCTGTTTTTGTACCCATGGCAAATGCATCAGAAATTGTGTGCTTTTTAAAAACAAAACCCTGAGGTGCAACAGCTTTTCCAAAAAAAAAAAAACATTTAGATTTATATAGAGTGCATGTAAACTATCCTCTAAAGAGTACTAAACTTAAGGAAAAACATAGACTGTACTTAAGTGCCATGAAATAACCATATCTTATCTTGTATTGTCTTTTGTTTGCTGGGAAAGTCTGACTGGACACAAGTCCCATTTTCAATGGAGGCCCAGGGTGAAAAATTTTATGTAAAATGCATATTTATAATGAACAATAAAAGTTATACATTTTAAGAGTTGCGTTTACTAGGGCCTCGAATACTACCTGTAAAAGTATTTGTTTTGTATTTAGAAGTTATATTGTTTTACATATGTTAAAGGCATGTTAAAGTGTAATAGCTTGAGATGCACTGAACCTATGTGCGTTATTGTTCTTCTATGTGTGCAGACATCAATTTAAAATGTCAGAGCAAACAGAAGATTAATGAGGAGGAAGGGTATAAGCAGAAATAATTGCGAAGCAAGTAGAAAATATTCTGATAGTGGACAAGTATATACATAAGATGATGACATGGGTAGTTGGCCTATGCCTAATGATGGCTGAGTGTAGCATATTAACGATTTTGAGTAAAGTGGGTCTGGCCACTACCACTGGCATTGTGTTTCAGGAAGAGAATGCCCACACATGCACAGACATGCCTTCGGGGTGATCATTCTTCACAGCAGTCAAGCCTATCAGTGTCATCGCTATTTACAATTCTAAATTATTTTTTTTATAGTCTGAGTGCCCACAGAATGCTGCTGCTTGCTTAATTGCCTATTCTTGAAGGGACAGCCCTAGAGGTTTTTTTTTTTTTTTTTTTTTTTTTTTTTTATTCTGGTATTTGTTCAGATTTTCAGTCTAGATTTTTGAGCATGTCCCAGCTTTGGCTGTGTGGGTTAGGGGAGGGGTGCTTACAGGAAGTTTCAAAGGTCTCTGTCAAATCCCATCTCAAATTGCAGTTTTACTCAAAACAGCTGTCACAGTCATTTATTAGTTTCACCTGTGCTTTTTATTCTCCGAGAAAAGTAGTCTTTCAGGGGTTTTACGACCTCACTACTACCTTATAGGAAAGCATATGAGCAATGCAAAGCTAAAACTTCAGTAAACTGAGTTTTCTGTTCATTTCATATTTTATTTTGTGCGGATTTCTGAGTGCTAAGTGCTATGATGCATGACTACCACTTGCATAATTTTTGAACAGTAGTAGAAGGGTGCTGGTGGAAATTGGGCTACTGTTGGCCGAAGGAGAAGAGGCAGAAGGCATGGCCGAAGGCAGGAAGATAGGAGAAAGGCTAGGACTGTGGTAGTGAGGGTCAGAACTTTGAATGTTGACAGTATGACTGGCATAGGGAGAGAGCTAGCCAATATGATGGACAGAAGGAAAGTTGGTATACTGTGTGTGCAAGAGACCAGATGGAAGGGGAGTAAGGCTAGGTGTATTGGAGGTGGGTTCAAATTGTTTTATCATGGTGTGAATGGGAACAGAAATGGAGTAGGAGTTGTCCTGAAGGAGCAGTATGCTAGGAGTGTTTTGGAGGTGAAGAGTGTCGGATAGAATGATGTTTATGAAACTGGAAATGGTGTAATGAATGTTAGTGCGTATGCTCCACAAGTTGGGTGTGCGCTGGATGAGAAAAAAACATTTTGGAGCGAGTTGGATGAAGTGGTGATGACTGTACCCAAGGATGAGAGAGTGGTGATTGGAGGAGATTTCAGTGGGTATGTTGGTAAAGGGAACAGAGGAGATGAGGAAGTGATGGGTAGATATGGTGTTAAACAGAGGAATGCAGAAGGTCAGATGGCAGTGGATTTTGCAAAAAGGATGGACATGGCTGTGGTGAATACGTATTTTAACAAGAGGGAGGAGCATACGGTGACATACAAGGGGAGGAAGATGCACACAGGTGGATTATATCTTATGTATGAGGGCCAGTTTGAAGGTGTTTGGAAACTGTAAAGTGATGACCAGGGAAAGTGTAGTTAGGCAGCATAGGATGGTGGTTTGTAGTATGACGTTGGTGATCAAGAAGATGAGGAGGAGTGTGAGGGCAGCACCAAGGATCAAATGGTGGAAATTGAAAAAGGGCAATTATGAGGTGGAGTTCAGGGATGAGTTAAGACGGGCACTGGATGGCAATGAAGAGTTACCAAATAGCTGGGTAACTACAGCAGAGCTAGTAAGGGAGACTACTAGAAAGGTGCTTGGTATGACATCTGGACAGAGGAAGGACAACAAGGAGACGTGGTGGAATGAGGAAGTACAGGAGAGTATACAGAGAAAGAGGTTGGCAAAGAAGAAGTGGGATTGTCAGAGAGATGAAAGTAGACAGGAGTATAAGGAGATGAGGTGCCTGGCAAAGAGAGAGGTGGCGAAGGATAAGGCATATGAAGAGTTGTATGCAAGGTTGGACACTAAGGAGGGAGAAAAAGACCTGTAGCGATTGGCTAGACAGAGGGACCGAGCTAGGAAAGATATGCAGCAGGTAAAGGTGATAAAGGATAATGAGGGAAACGCACTCGCAAGCGAGGAGAGTGTGTTGAGGAGATGGAAAGAGTACTTTGAGGGGTTGATGAATTAAGAGAATGAGAGGGAGAGAAGGTTGGATGATGTGGGGGATAGTGAATCATTAAGTACAATGGATTAGCAAGGAGGAAGTAAGGATAGCTATGAAGAGGATGAAGAATGGAAAGGCTGTTCCAGATGATATACTTGTGGAAGCATGAAGTGTATGGAGGTGTTTAGGTGAAGTGGCAGTGGTGGTTTTAAACAGATTGTTTAATGCAATCTTGGAAAATTGAGAGTGCCTGAGGAATGGAGAAGTGTTTTTGGTACCGATTTTTAAGAATATGGGTGATGTGCAGAACTGTAATAACTACAGGGGGAATTGATCAGTCACAGCATGAAGTTATGGGAAAGAGTAGTGGAAGCTTGGTCAAGAAAGGATGTGATGATTAGTGATCAGTATGGTTTCATGCCGGGAAAGAGCACTAAAGATGCGATGTTTGTTCTGAGAGCGTTAATGGAGAAGTACAGAGAAGGTCAGAAGGAATTGCGTTGTGTTTTTGTAGACTTAAGAGAAAGCATATGCCTAGAGAGGAGTTGTGGTATTGTATGAGGAAGTCGTGAGTGTCAGAGAAGTATGCAAGACTGGTACAGGATATGTACGAGGGTAGTGTGACAGCGGTGAGGTCTGCGGTGGGAGTGACGGATGCGTTTAAGGTGGGATTGCATCAAGGATCATCTCTTGAGCTCTTTCTTATTTGCAATGGTGATGGGACAGGTTGACGGACAAGATCAGACAGGAGTCCCCGTGGACTGTGATGTTTGCAGATGACATTGTGATCTGTAGTGAGAGTAGGGAACAGGTGGAGACGACCCTGGAGAGATGAAGATATGCTCTAGAGAGAAGAGGAATGAAGGTCAGCAGGAATACGACAGAATATATGTATGTGAATTAGAGGAATGGTGAGGATGCAAGGAGTAGAGGTGGCGAAGGTGTATGAGTTTAAATACTTGGGATCAGTAGTTCAGAGTAATGGTGAGTGTGGAATAGAGGTGAAGAAGATAGTACAGGCAGGATGGAGTGGGTGGAGAAGAGTGTCAGGAGTGATTTGTGACAGACTAGTACCAGCAAGAGTGAAAGGGAAGGTCTACAAGAGGGTAGTGAGATCAGCTATGTTATATGGGTTGGAGACAAGTGGCATTGACAAAAAGGCATGAGTTTGAGCTGGATGCGGCTGAGTTAAAGATGTTAAGATTTGCACTGGGTGTGACAAGGGTGGATAGGATGAGGAATAAGTATATTAGATGATTAGGCCAGGTTGGAAGGTTTTGAGACAAAGCCAGAGAGGCAAGATTACATTGGTTTGGACATGTGCTGAGGAGGGATGCTGAGTATATTGGGAAAAAGATGCTAAGGATGAAGCTACCAGGTAACAGGAAAAGAGGAAGGCCTAAGATAAGGTTTATGGCTGTGGTGAGAGAGGATATGCAGGTGGTTGGTGTGATAGAGCAAGTTGCAGAGGACAGGAAGAAATGGAAACAGATGATCTGCTGTGGCGACCCCTAACGGGAACAGCCGAAAGAAGTTGATGAGTAGAAGCAGTCTTTGTTTTGCATATTTTTTTTGATTTCTGAATGCTAGCCAAGACTAATGGCTTTCCTGAGGTGACACAAACAATAGATTCATTTTAAACAATGAAGTCCAAAACTTACTGTTGTAGTCGGGGCTGCACAGTATTGCAGCCTGTGATAGTTGTATACTAATTCTGAAATTGTTTTAATTCTGAAATTGTTTTAGTATGGTGAAAGGGGACTGTCAACAGAATGCTAAGATTTAATATAAAGTCACTTAACTGTACTCTTTTTGACTATACTGCTTGCAGTTACGTTATGCGGAATAAATAAGGGAAGTAAAGATCTGCACAATTAAGAAGTTATTTTTGACAAATTCATAAGCATAAAAATGCAGAGTTTTGCCTACCCCCCCCCCACCACAAATGCACACAAAAATGTAATAACCTTTATTGTTTCCCAGTGATCAGGGACTGAAATCTTTGACAGGAACTGAATATTGTTAATTGTGTGCACCAGAGGGAAAGAAAACTGGGAGGGATAAAGTAAATAGAAATCGGGAGTAGGGTTGATGATGACATAAGTGGGTGGTGACAGCTGGGAGGTATCTGGGTAAGTTTCTTTAGGTCAGAATTTTAGACTGTGGGATTGCTCCTTTTAAGGTTGGCTTTAGTAATGGAGAAAGCATTTGTGCTTTCGGGAAGTGAAGATCCAGTTCCAGAAAATAATGTGTACTCCTTTTATCAGCCATTTATTTCTTAGTTGTTTCTATCCTTGCATAATTAAAGGACAGTGCCACTTGCTAATGCAATAATTTCACGAGGAAAATTCTGTTCTTGCCTTGCTACTGTGTTGTGCATTTCAGTGCCCAGAAATGTTTCACTATCTTTCTTCTTTTCTTTTCCTTTGGTTTTAGGTCACAAAGGTTTCAGTATATTTTTGTTCTTTACTTATTCATAACTGATGTAGGTTCAGAAAAGGAATTTATTTAAATCCTATAATACAGGAGAGACCACATTCTCTCTAATTTTCACTGTTTATGTTTAGAAAAAAATGCGAGTAAAAATAATGTGTTTGAGGGGTCAAGAGTTCCTCTTTCTTAATTGATGTTCCTGTCTTTTATATATAATTATGATGGTGGTACTGTCCAGTGCAGTAACTTCCCAGGAAAGTTGCGTTTTCATCCTGTTATATTAGTGGGTAGTTATTTACAGCCTAGAAACCTTGTGGCTTTTTTTTTCTTGTGCATATTTCATACTGCGTAGAAAGGAATTTGTTTCAGGCTAAGTAACATAAGGCAGACTTCAGTCTTTCTGTACTTTTTACTGTTTTGTTACCACACAGTTTTGATCAGCAAAATGGTATAAATCACTTGCAATTGGGGAATGAAGTTCTTTCAAAGATACTTTCCCTCCCCATTGCTAATAACCACGACCTCTACCTTTCTTGGCCTACCTGTATAGTACATTGCTGGAACCATGGTCACATCCTAGTGTATGTGTACTGTTTTTGTGTTTTGTAGCACTCCTTTTGTGGATACACACATTAAGACCTCCTTTTGTGGATACACACATTAAGACTTTCTTGCTGCCATTGCCATGACCTCTGGCTTCCTCTAGATGTCAGTACTGCAGCAGACCAAGGTAATATCTGTAGCTGCAAAAGGATTGGTAGCCTGGTTTTCTCCCACATTTCAAAGCAATGCAATAGGTAGATTAAACTCTGTAAATTGCTCATAGGTGCAAGTTCATGTGCTTCAGTGTGTGGTACTGAAGAACAGCTGTGGCAGGGCTAGCCACCCAGCAGTGTGAATATTTGCTCTAGATGATGATCACTGATGTGACACCTTAACTTCATGTGTGTATATTACAAAAAAAAATGAAGGTGAGAAGGGGCTGATGGGTTGATCTTGCATCATGATCACTGGAGTCTCAGTTGTGCAGGTTGCTCATTGGTTCCAAGTCTCATTAAGGGCTTCATTTCTGTACCATGGAGACGGCCTTCCAAAGTTAATTGTTCAGGGGGATTATAGAGAGTGGTGTTGGATATACTGCAGCACTTGAAAAATAAGAATGCTTAAAAGTTTTGATCAAGTATTGCAGTTATCCAGTGATGTGGTATACCTGGAATTGCCTTACCAAATTTGTCATCTGTGAGTGACTGCTAACTGAGCAGAGCAGGTGTTTTATTGCCAATTAAGACAATGCAGGAATAGTATGCAGGTTTGCTAAGAATAACTGTTACTATTCAAAACCTACAGTATTACATACTTTGTCTGAAAGGCTTTTTATCTTCTTACAGTTGAGTGTTTAGTTGTTGTGTCTTTCGGCTTTTCCCGGTTAGGGGTAGCCACAACGGAACTCCGGTCCGCTAATGATTGGCAGTAGATTTTTTACGTGCTGTCTTGCTGGGCCTAACGCACAACCTTCAACGAAGGAATGCCCATTCACGCATGTCACCACACAGAAGATGCTCTGAGAATCGAACGGGCAACCTCTAACTGAGGCGACAACGCTACCGCAGCAGCACCACCGCAGTACAGTTGAGTATTTAGTACAAATAGGAAAAATTTAAATTTAACAAAAAAAAAAAAATATATGCAGTTTCCATTGACGTTCTGAAGCTTGCAGCACTGTCTAGATGCAGGAATAAAACACCCTGACTTTTTTTTTTTATGCTGGTTATGCCAGATTACTGGAATTCAAAGTACATTAATGGAAAGAGAAATAATTTATCTCAGAGTGGTAGTTCTCGTGTGTTTATTTTTGTGTACAACTGATAGCAAAATAGTGCTAGATACTTTACTGCATAAATGATGAAAATGTGATGCACATTTTATACAGTTTCTGTGCTAAATTCTTTACAACAAACTTTAGTGAAGTTTGTCAGCAAAAATTCTTTACTATCCATGTGTTTGTGTGTTTTAGTTTCATTTCTTCCTGTTGTGGCTCAGTTTTGTGTTGTAGATGTATCATGTGTGCAGAGATGTTGTAGTTTTTGGAGGTCTTACAAGATAAAGCGTGTGCCTTAAGTCATTTGACTTCTTGCAGCAGGTTATGTGTAATTAAAATGTTTTATTTTCTTTAACTTCAACTACATGTTTCCTATCTTTAATGAATAAGTTGCCCTTCTGTGTAAGCTTGCCTCATTCCCATTGCTTCTGAATTCACCCACTGCCCTTGATTTTAATGGACTCCTCCTTGCCAAATTACTTCATGCATTAAGATAACAGCCTTATTCTTTGCGGGAGCACCCCACTGATTTCTAGAAAATGTATACTGTTTAACAAGAACTACAAGTGTAGCTATAATGTAAAGATACTGTCCTGGAATTTCTTTGATTCCCTTGAATTACTGTACCTTTTTCCTTTTGGTCATCGCACTTTTAGTAGTGTCATGTAGTTGTGCAGGTGTGTGACTTGCTTGTAGCTGTATTTGAACACCTGCACCCCTGCATTTATTTGTTTTCAAATTGAAGTTGGTGGACAAAAGATGACATCATTGGTACTGTAATAACAGGGTGTCCACAGATATGTTTATGGCAGTCCTCCACCAGTGTAGACTTTAGGAGTCAGCGTGTAGGTTAATGAGAGCTGTTCTAGTCTGTCTGGATCTTGACTTGCTTCCTTGATATCCTGAAAACCCAAAGTCCTAAATCCTCTGACGTGCATCTGTAATGTGGAAAACCCCTAAATGTAGAGAAGTGGTTATACATGTGGTATCACAGTATGATGAGCTGTAAGAAAGCACTTAAAATTTTACGTTCTGGTACCATTCTTTGTTTGTGGCAGGCTTTGTGCATGTCTGACATTTTAATATTCTGTGAGTAAAGACTGAACAGGAGATAAGTTAATTGAGGAGTCCTTTGAGACTAGCAATAGTGTGTGTTTTTTTTTTTTTCCCCCCCTGTAAATTTGGTACAGGATATATTTTATCGTAGGGTGTTTCTTTTCTCCATGGCCATGTGATTGTGGAGTTAGCATATTTAATAAAGGGAGGGCTCTTTTTGCAATTTTCTCAAGCTGTGCAGTTTTGGGAGTAAGCAAATTTAAATGATGGGGATCTGGAGTGCAACTCCACCTCCAGAAACATTTTTTTCAGTTAAGTTGACTTTGTGTTTAGAGCAATTAGTCTGTGTTAGTAGTGTAATTGAAAGTGGCTTCAATTAATTGCAATGAATTCCTGAATTGAGTATGGTTTCAATGAATTTATACCAACCACCTTTTTTTTTTTCTTTTGGGGGGGGGGGGTCTTCTGGACCACATTGTCCAGGCTCCTCCATAATTTTGTTGTACAAATTCTGATATGCAGATGGTTATTTATAATTACTGCAAAGCACACTATAAATGGAAACTAGGCAAACACAATAAAATAAGGATCCAGGCCACCAGTGGAGACAAATCTTTTATAAAACAACATAGATTAGCGCTTTCGTCTTGGAGCAAGACTTCTTCAGATAATACAAATGTGCTACACATTTACTTCTAAAGCCCTTTCAATCGAACATAATTAAAATTTAAAGATGCATGGGTCAAATACAAGAGTCTGAAACATAACATAAATACATATATAGTTCTGACATTTAACCATGCAGGTAACAACCATACAAAAAACTTGGCAGCATGATAAATGTAAAATAATCAAATTCTAACTGCCTTAGCTGCTAATACTGGATTAATAGTTATATATTCATTAAGACCAGGAAAAATGTGAGACCTGAGCCTTAGCTGCTATTTTAACTCTGTTCAACAATACATTCTTAATGTCACCTCCCCTAGAATTAGTTTTGACCACATCAATAATACCAAATTTAAAACCAATAAAAGAAGAACATGATACTGAATGTTTAAACAATGCACTTGTTTCTTTTCCTGTCCGTATATCATGCAGGTGCTCGTTCATTCTATCCTTAAGTGCTCTCTCTGTTTTTCCTATATAGAATGCAGGGCACCTTACACAAATAGCCAGACATACTGTCATCCTAGTATTGCAATTACCTTTGCAAAATCTCACAATACTTTTTCAAGCCATTGTTTAAACATGTACAGTCATCCTTAATAATATAAGAACATTGACTGCAATTGCCACATTGACTGACTAGTAGCCTTTTTTACTATTCTATCATACTTGTCCGCTTGTTCAAGCAGTCTTTTGACTTGAAATTTTTGTCGTCCTTTCTTTTCACAACAGTGGTCAAAGGTTGACCTAACAAAGCCTTGTATTTCGTACCCCATCCTTTATAAATTTCGTCCACCACATCCTGTATAAGCTCTACAGGATACCCCCTTTCTATAAATTTTTTACCAAGAAAAATAAGTTCTAATTCGTCTTGGTCAGAAGTCATCTTTGTGGCCCTCACAGCCTGACCTTTTAATAAGACTTCTTTTCTGAAACTGGGGGTGATGACTAGTGTAGTGCGGGTAACTGTTACACCATGTACTTTTACGATACTTTCACTGTTGTGAAAAGAAAGGACGACAAAAATTTTCATGGGGCATGTGTTACAGAATTTAACACCTTTTCAGATATATATGTAAAACAAGCAAACTACGGAGCTACCATGTGATAAGTAAGGCAGCCAAACGAGGAAAACCTCCAAGTAAAAATCCAGAAGGATGGTTCTCAACTTCAGTCCAACTTAGACAGTTGATAAGTCCACACAGGAACACAGAAACCAGGATAAAAACTCTTGTTTATTATAACAAGAGGTGAGCACTTTCGCTATGAGCTTCTTCAGACCTAATAACATCCACAATCAGAACGAACTAAGGTATATATAGGTTTCATTAATCAGTTAAAAAATCAATTAAAACACCAATTAGCAACCAGAGTGTCTTGAAGATAAATAAGCACTGTTCTAAATAATTACAAAGGATAAAAACCTATAATATATAATACATCTATTATGTATATAAAAACATATACTTAAACTATTGTAACAAAATAACAGAACATGAATAATAAAAAAAAAAAAAAATATATATATATATATATATATATATATATATATATATATATATATATATATATATATATATATACAAATAAGAACTTTTAGTTATGTACTCACCATAACTTCAGATGTTTGGGATCCATCTCGCCTACATTCTGAATGATGGGTTCGGAGCCGATCCCTCGGCTCCGACTCGGCACGCTTATGCCAAAGAGCGAAGTCTCTTACTGGCTGAGCTTACCATATCCCAGGATGCACCACTACCAGTCCCCAGATCTAGTTTGTCCGCATACATGCACACATGCATACCCTGCTTATATAACATCGTCAGATGAAACAAGATAAAACAGTAGAACTCAAAACCGTTCAATCTCTTCTGATCTCCAAGGCAGGGGAAGCAAGATGGATCCCAAACATCTGCAGTTATGGTGAGTACATAACTAAAAGATGTTATGTGATCCTCCCTCGCCTACATTCTGGATGATGGTACAGCGTCCTAGCACCTGAATCCTGGGTGGCTCACTGGAAAACACTCCTGAGTACCGTGGAACCAAATGAAGCTCGTCCTTTAGATGCCACATCCAATTTGTAGTGGGAAATGAAAGTGTGCGGATTGGACCAAGTAGCCGCAGCACAGATTTCCGATATAGCGAGCTTGGAATGAAAAGCTATAGAAGTAGCCATAGCTCTGGTAGAATGAGCCTTGATAGATGTTGTAAGTTGCTTATTCGAAGAAGAATAAGTCTGAGTTATGCAATCTCTGATCCATTTTGAGATAGTAGCTTTTGTGATGGTTTGGCCCAGTTTATTATCTGAGAAGGACACAAACAACTGGTCTGACTTACGGTTGCTGAGTCCTGTCTAAATAGAAGCGTAATTGCCTGTGAACATCCAATTTATGAAGAGTGTATTCTGCTTCATTGGAGAATTTTGGGAAGAAAACGTAGCTCTAGAGATTGTTGGAGGCAGAAACTAGAACAGACCTTTGGGACAAAGGATGGATTAGGCCTAAGTGATGCTCTATCCTTGTGGAAAATCAAGTACGGTGGCTTAATAGACAGGGCTTGAAGCTCTGAAACTCTTCTTGCAGTAATTGCAACTAAGAAGGCAGTTTTCCAAGACAGATATTTTAACTCGCATGTAGCAGCCGGTTCGAAAGGGGAGATGTTAATGCGAAGCACCAAATCAAGATCCCACGGAGGTGCAGGATGAAAAATTGGTGGTCTTAATAGGCTCGCACCTTTAATGAAAGTTTTGCATAGTCTGCTGCTCATCAAAGGAGGATCCATGGATTCGTGGAATTTAGAGATAGCCGCTAGTTGGACTTTAATAGTTGAGACAGAAGATCCCTGATTAAACAGGGATGTTAAAAATTTCAAGACCTCTGGGACAGGAGCAGTGATAGGGTCTAAGCCCTTGAGTTGAGCCCAGATAGAAAACCTCTTCCACTTACTAAGGTACAATTTGCTAGTGGTGGGTTTGTGGGCCGAAGATAAAATGTGAACAACTTCCGGGTCTAGTGTGTGCCTTCTAACTAAAGTCGGAAGTGGAGGAGCCAAGCTGTCAATTTCAAAGATTGAAGGGACTGATGTCAAGTCCCGACTGATGGATTAGCAAGTCCGGAATCAGGTCTAAAGTCCACGGATCGTCCACTGCATGCTTCTTCAGGTAGGAAACCATACCTGACGAGGCCAGTCTGGGCAGTCAGTATCATTGAAGACCCCAGTTGAGAGGCTTTTTGAATAACTCTGGGAAGAAGCGGAATTGGAGGAAAGCCATAAAGTAGCCCTGTTGGCCAAGGTTGTGCTAGAGCATCCATGGCTGGTACTCCCTGATGTGGGATCAAGGAGAAGAACCTGTGGCACTTGGTGTTTAATGGAGTTGCAAATAGGTCGCAGCACCCCATCTCCTGAAAACCTGAGCTGCTACTGTGTGGTTTAGAGACCACTCGTGAGGAGAGAGAATTGTCCTGCTCAATTTGTCTGCCAATATATTTGACTTTCCCGGGATGTGGGTCGCTACCAAGAAGCGGTTGGTAGCTACAGCCCATTCCCACACTCTCATGGCCTCTCTGCAAAGGGTATGATCTGGTCCCTCCTTGTTTGTTCAGATACCAAACCACCGACATGTTGTCTGTGTGGATGGCGATGATGCCCTGAGGAAGAAACTTGTGTAAGGCTTGTAGGGATAGAAGTACAGCCCTCATCTCCAACACATTGATGTGGAGAAGAGCTTCGTCTGGAAGCCAGGAGCCCTGAACTAGCCTGCCCAGACAATGCCCCCACCCTATCTGGGAGGCATCTGTCGTCAGGGTAACCACTGGAGAGGGAAGAACAAAGGGGTTTCCTTGATCCAAATTGGATGTCTGAAGCCACCAGCGAAGGTCCCTTTGCATATATCCGTAATCATGATGTGATGATTGAGGGAAGATCCTGAAAGGACCATTGCGTTGACAATAGCCACTGAAGAATCCTCATGTGCAATCTTGCCAGAGGGACTAAAAGAACCGTGGCAGACATTGAGCCTAGAACTTGTAGAACCATCCTGGCTGGGGCTTTGGATCTCGAGATCAGAGCTTGAACTTGGCCCTGTAAAGTTTGGATCCTTTCGGCAGGAAGAAAGACGCGCATCAATCTTGAGTCTATCTCTGCTCCTATGAACTTTATGCTGAGAGGGTAGCAAGACAGACTTTGACCAATTGAATGTAATCCCCAGGGTAACACCCAGGGAGATGGTGGCTTTGAGGTTGTCCATTAGTAGATGCCTGGTGGTGGCAGTCAGGAGCCAGTCGTCCAGATAGGGAAACACTTGGAATCCAAGACTTCTCAAGTGAGCCGTCACTACTGCCAAACACTTGGTGAACACCCTGGGGGCTGTGGTGAGACCAAAGGGCAGAGCGCAAAATTGGTAATGACTGACTCCCAGGCTGAAGCGCAGATACCTTCTGGACGCCTGATGTATCGGTATGTGATAATAGGCGTCCTTGAGGTCTATGGAGCACATCCAAACATCCTTCTCCAACAACGGGAGAATGGATTGTAACGTGACCATTCGGAATTTGAATTTCGTGACGGATTGGTTCAGTTTGCTGAGATCCAATATTGGTCTCAGGTCCCCTGTCTTTTTTGGCACTAAAAAGAACCTGGAGTAATTTCCTGATCCGATCTGGTCTGTGGGGACCGGTTGGATGACTCCTTTTTCTAGCAGCTTTAAAGCTTCTGCGGCTGCCATTTCCCTTTGACTGGGTGGTGGGTCCGGGATTCTTTTGGACGGTGGGGGGGAGAATGTGAATGGGATAGTGTAACCTCCGGCAATGATCCGAAGCACCCATCTGTCCTGAGTGATTGACTCCCAGGCTTTTAGGTGCTTGGCAAACGACACCCGACTGGCTCCGGAGCAGCACAGCCGGGCAATCCCTCATGACGTGTGGGAGGCTGAAGAGCCACGAAAGGACTCGCAGTCTCCAGAATTGCGGGGCCCTCTGCCGCCTCTGGGACGGCGTCTCCCTGAAAAATTTCCCCGTCCTCTGCCTCTGGAAGGATTCTTCCTGCTGTTGGGAGAAAAACTTACGGGATTTGCGGAACCACATTTTTCCCCCCTCCTTTAGCCTTGGGGTAAGGCCGAAAGGGAGTGGAATAACGGGCACCTACGGCAGATAAAGTTTTTCCCTCTTGCTCACAGCGGTAAGGGTGTCTTTAACCTTGGGTCCAAACAAGGAGGACCCATCAAAGGGAGCGTCGTGAAGGAAGACTTGAAGGCCTCCGAAACTGACACAACGGAGCCAGGCTTGTCTCCGTGAGCCACGCCTGTGCCTGCCGCTCTACCCGCCCTTCGGCCGCATAGGAAATGAGCCTCATGGACGAGTTAGAAATTGACGTAAGGATAGCCAACTGAGAGCTAACCGACTGGGCTAGCTGCTCAGGTAGGTTACCCGAGAGGGAATCTGACAACTCCTTGACCAGATCCCTCTGAAGCCTGGTAAAATGTGCCAAATAATTCAGAGACCTTAAAGTAAAGGCCGCTGAAGTCAGGGTGCGCTTCCTGTACCTGTCCATACTCCTAGACTCCTTATTAGGAGGATGGATGGACGTTGAAGCCTCTGCCACGTCCTGTTGTGTAGCAGATGCCACCACCATGGCATCTACAGCCACGCCTTTAGTGAGGAACTCCTTCTCGGGAGCAGACAAAAATTTATTTGGACGAGAAGGGACTGGTTCCACGGTATCTGGATGTTCCCACGCCCGACAAACTGAATCCAGAAGCTCGTCAAGGGCGGAGACACCCAGGAGGCGGAGGGCTGAGCCCCAAAGGCCTTGAGGAGCACTGACTCGTCAGTAGAGGGGGTTTGGATATCCAGCCGCCTCGTTGTTTGAGGATCTCTAAGATGTCTGCAAAGGAGACATCATCCGAGGACGACTGGGACCCCTCTGCATCATCCAGATCAGTGTCTGAAGTAATAGACTCGGGGAGTCCACGTGCTTCCTCTTGCACGATTTCTTCCTTGGGGTTCCTCCGAAGACAGCTCAGAAGAACCCTCAGGAGAGGGGAACCCCACTGGGGGTAACCTCAGGCCCGGGCTCCGCTGACTACGGACAGGAACTGCCAAAGACCCAGTCTCCACGCCTAGGGAAGGTGCCGGTAAAGCCGGGAGATGGCGAAGGACTTGGCCAAGGCACTCCTCATGGCTCTGAAAGCCGGACCCCAGAATCCTGGGAGTGTCCGGTCCCCGAGCCGTGATAGTCGACGGAAGACCCGCAGCAAGCACCGAGGGGAGGCTCGGAACCGAAGCATAGGTCCCAAACATCACCTCCGGGTCCAGCCGAAGACGTCCGTACCAAACTCGGACCCGAGGCCGGGTTGGAGCAAGGGTCGGAGCCGACCCTGAGATCTCCATCGGCTCCAACAGCACCTGCTCCGGAGCCAAGCAGTCGGAGGAGGAATGGCAATGGGTGGGCCAAGGTCATCGGCTCCGAAGCCAACTGGGTCGGAACGAAACAAATTTTTGGAAGACTGGGGACTGGAACAGTCTTTGGAGCACCCTGTCTATATCAGAATCTGACATCCTCGAAGACCGAGAGGAAACAGAACGGGTCCGAGAAGGCCTCTCCAACGGCCCCAAAGGGCTAGGGGACCGGCTCGAGGCGACCCGATGAGTATCGGCGCCGAGGAATACACACCAGTTTCCATCGGTGCCGAGGTGGACTTCGGTGCCGAGGAGGAAGTGTCTGAGCGGGCAACCTTTGTCGGCTCCGAGAGCAGTGGAGCCGACGAAGATGACCCGCCTCGATGCCCCAGCTATCTGCTCCGAAGCCAGAGGAGTCGATACTGGTGGCATCGAGGCAGACCGTTCGACCTCGGCTCCAAGTCCTTGGAGCCAAGGAGAGGCCTGCCTTTGTTTCTTAGCGATCGGATCCGACGGACTGGTCGGAGTCGACGCCTTTCTTTGGCCGGAGAAGGAGAGGATGCCAAAGCTTCTTAAGAAGGTTTAATTAATCCCTTAAGAATTAATTTATTTTTCCTCTCCTGGAGGACCCTTGAGGAAAAAGCGTGACATACACTACATGATTCCTGTAAATGCTTTGCCCCTAAGCAATACACACATAGCGAGTGATCGTCCGTGATGGACATTTTGAAGCTACATTTTACACATTTCTTGAAGCCCGAAGGCCTGGAATTCTGAGACATTATAGAAATTTTCAAAAGTAACTGAAGAACACTGGTAATACACCTAGAGTAGGCTTACAGTTATCACTCGCAATACTCTGAGTTAGTCAAACACAGCACAAACTGTGTAATATAATAATTTCTCTCCGTTCTCTCTTATTTAAGAAGAGAAATGTAAATGATTCAAAACAGAACCGAAGTCACCTACAAACAAAAAGACCGGGAAAGGCCTTTCCTGACAAGAGGTACTCCTAGTCACTCACAACACAAGAATTCACCAAGAGAATTTAGTCAAACACACTCAAAACACAAGAATAGCTGTTAAAACAGCTTTTTGTAGAAAAAGAAGAAAAACCTGACAGAAAAACTAGCGAAAAAATCACTACTTAACTCAGCCAGCTCGAGACCACGTCTTCACTTGTTAGCGGCAAACGAGATCTGGGGGACTGGTAGTGGTGCATCCTGGGATATGGTAAGCTCAGCCAGTAAGAGACTTCGCTCTTTGGCATAAGCGTGCCGAGGGATCGGCTCCGAACCCATCATTCAGAATGTAGGCGAGATAGGATCACATAACATCAACATTAATGAATAAATTATTTATGTAGCCTCCTTTTCAAAGCAGGCTTAATGGAGGCTCGTTCATTTAAACCTTTTACCCCTATCACCCCTCAAGACAATAATCCAACAGGTTTCCCTGCACTCTGTGTATGTCCTGATATCCCCTTGTCTAACACTATTGTTGATAGATTCAATAACCCTAAAATTAAATTTGTGCTCTATGCCTAATTCATTAACATGTTTAGAAAGTGCATTATTTAGTAACTTCTTCCTTATACTATACAAATGTTCTCTAATACGATCACGTAAAACTCTATTAGTCTTTCCAACGTAGAATGCACTGTAGATATTACATACTGCCAGATGCACTATATTAGAGGACATACAATCATGGTGACCTAAAAACTTAAAGGACTTGCACGTATCTGGATGAAAAAACTCAGTCTCAGTACTAATATGAGAACAATAATTACATGAGCCACAAGGCTCAGTAAACCCAAAATCCATACAATCTCTATTCTCATTCCTGTGACACAACAACCTTTTCAGGTTCTTATACCTAAAACTAGGGGTTTGACCAACAATATCCCCTATATCACTGTCAACTAAAATAGGCCAGTATTGCTCAGTTTCGTAACATGTCCAGTGTCACTTGAAAAATATAATGGAACTTTGGTGAATCTGGGTCTGGTATTAACAAGAAGTGTGGATGTATACTCATTCGGACCAAAATATGGTTTGGCTCTAGTTTCTCTCAAAGATGTAAGGTCATTCCATTGCCTCTCTAACTCTACATGTGAATAACCCCTTTCTATCAAATTTTCACCAATACTGGTAAGTTCAGAAGAAAAAAGAATTTCAGATGAGTTCATCCTAGATGCTCTCATGCC
This sequence comes from Protopterus annectens, assembly GCF_019279795.1. Taxonomy (NCBI): domain Eukaryota; kingdom Metazoa; phylum Chordata; order Ceratodontiformes; family Protopteridae; genus Protopterus; species Protopterus annectens. The sequence goes on along the minus strand of NC_056737.1, from coordinate 1,934,801,404 downwards.
TTGCCCTCTAAATTCCTAAAGATGTAACCAGCGTGCATACTCGTCCTAAATAAAACAGCATTCTTGTGACACGCCTTACGGTGGACACCTGTATTGATAATGCCCAAATCCAATTTCTGAATATACCCATCAAGATAATCTATAAAGTCAGAAGAAAATTTAAACGTAAATTTCAAGCAAGTCATCAGGTTATTCACTTCTTCAAAAGAAGGTATTAAACACAGAGTAAAGACCACGCCATAGAATAAACAAATCCTCCACAAATCTCCTATAAAATAGAACATGCTCTATAAAATGATTCTGCGTAAACAGGACATCATGTTCCCATTGAGCAAGGAACATGTTGGCGTAGCTATTGGCACAAGAAGTGCCCATAGCTACGCCATGTTTCTGCAAATAAATATTCTTCCCAAAAATAAAAATATTATTATTAAGGACGGTTTCCAAAAGGAAGCATAACAGCTCTATCTGTACACTTGTATAACCACTATGTAGACTTGGGTATTTTTGGATAAATTGAATACCAAGGTCATTAGGTATCATAGTAAACAGTGATTGGATATCCATCGTGACAAAAGCTATATCTTGTAAATCAGTCATGCTACCCACACAACCATAAAGGTCAGTTAAAAATTGTTTAGAGTCCTTTAAAACAAACGAGTCCAAACTAATCACAGGACGTAGATACTTCTCTACATACAGAGATAAGGGCTCCGTAACCCAACCACCTCCTGCTACTATAGGCCTCATAGGTGGTCTATAAAAAATCTTTATGAATTTTGGGAAGTCCTTGAATAATGGGGAATTAACGGGTTGTCAACACTCAAAAAATCAAACATTTCCCTAGAAATAAGGCCAGTTCTACTAATATCAATCAAATCATTCTTAACCGTTGATACAATATTGTGCACATCAAAAGCTGAGATTACCTTATAAAAAGTGTGGTCTTCTAACATCTCATGCATACTAGCAGAGTAATGGTCACTATCCATAATTACAATTTTATTCCCTTTATCTGCTGGCCGAATAGTTAGGGTATCATTATTTTGTAAGGAAAGGAGAGCTTTCCGTTTCTTGAATGTTAAATTATGTTTCAAAGATCTCAGAGTTACTTGTTCTATTATCATAGAACTGGAAGATTTAATCTTCGGTTAACTTACTATAGGCTTCAACTAGTGGATGATTCAGAGGAGTGTAACAGCTTGGTTTCTTTAAAGGAGGCCTTACTCTCTCTGTCTCTTCAGTATCACACTCCCGGTTACCAAAAGTAAGGCGTAGCATAACTTCCCTACAAAAAATCTTTAGGTCAAGTATGGTATCTTCTAACTTACTGGGACGGGTAGGTATAAAATTCAGGCCTTTCTGTAATATATTACATTCATCTAACGTGAGCTCATATCTAGAAATATTGTGAATTAACGTGAAATGTCCTTGTTCCACATCCTCTTTATAGTTTGATTCTGTTGGATTTCCCCTGACAACTTCCTCTTGTACCTGTTCCTGCTGGTTGACCTGCCCCCCACCCCTCCCCTGTTCACACAAATGGGTAAAGGAAAAGAAGGTAGGTAACTAGATTCATCAGCACCATTAGGGGTGTGACCAGGGGTATTTCCTTTTGGATACTTTAGGTCTAACAACCTGTTTAGTGTTATTAAAACAGGCATTAGTTCCAGAATGGTTAACAATAGTATATGGATGTGAGTGAACCACTGGAAACATCAGATCACTAATAATATTGTTAGGATTCAAAGCAGGGTCTAACCCTATAGATGAGCCCTGTGCATCTACAGGCTCTCTACATTGACTATGACCCACCTTATCATTAGAAAGATTCCTTACATCATTACATTCTAGAACTTCCTCTACACGAACATTTGAAGTAACATTAGCAGAGCCGGCAACATTTTGCACACTTTCAACAGGCCATGGCACTGTCTTAAATGTATTTCTACTAATATCAACTTCAGTGTTGGCAACATCTAACAAGTTTGTAACATTAGAAGCATTATTATCAGAAAGAGAACAAACATTATTATTATTAATATTAGTGTTCAACACAAGGCCATAGAAATACATAGCCTACTTTAAAGTCACGAGTGTCCCTTATAATCTTTGACTTTTTCTGTTGGACAAGTTGCCGTTCAAAGACCGCTACCCTATCTAGTGGCATCTCAAAGGGTGATCCATACACATTCTCCGAGAAACCGTTAAATAGCTCCAATTGCTTTTGTACGAGGAGAACTTGTAGACGCTGCTCCTCCGGTCTAAAATAATTAATGAGGAGCTTCATATAGCTCGCACTCGCCTCTAAATTTAGTTTCTGCCATTGTGCTAAAAGCTCAGGGTATTGAGTGCCTTGACTCGGCATGTTCAATACACGCAAGCCTCTCGGAACGATCTTCCGGTCGAGGCATGCTTCAAAATGAAGACGTTGGAGTTGCAAGCGTTTATAACGTAGAAAATATTTCTCCAAACCCTCACTACAGGAATGTACTCTGTCCAAATCACCAGCTAATCCAGTAACTTCTTCCGACAAAGTGCACAGGTTGTTTCCCCATAAACGTACATGGTCTCTAGTCAAATACTGTCCAAACCTCGCTGACAGAACATCAGAGCCTGGGCTACGCCTCTCACTTGACAATGTAGCCTCTGGTTGGTTGTTAATTCCAGCACTCATCCGTGCAGCATTCGCTTCCACTCCTGGAGAGTAATCAAGTTCGATATCAGCATTCAGTTCAACAGCCATGTCCCCACCGGTTACTGACAAAAATATATAAAGAATATAAGTAACGAAAGTCAAAATAGTCAGTAGACCGAGGGATAAAAGCTCCGTAGTCACAAAAACTAACAAATAAATATATGTAAAACAAGCAAACTACGGAGCTACCATGTGATAAGTAAGGCAGCCAAGCACTCCTCTGAATCATCGACTAGTTGTTCCTTACTCGGTGTTTAATACCTTCTTTGAAGAAGTGAATAACCTGATGACTTGCTTGAAATTTACGTTTAAATTTTCTTCTGACTTTATAGATTATCTTGATGGGTATATTCAGAAATTGGATTCGGGTATTATCAATACTGGTGTCCACCGTAAGGCGTGTCACAAGAATGCTGTTTTATTTAAGACGAGTATGCACCCTGGTTACATCTTTAGGAATTTAGTTAGAGGGCAAGGCATGAGAGCATCTAGGATGAACTCCTCTGAAATTGTTTTTTCTTCTGAACTTACCAGTATTAGTGAAAATTTGATAGAAAGGGGTTATTCACATGTAGAGTTAAGAGAGGCAATGGAATGACCTTACATCTTTGAGAGAATCTAGAGCCAAACCATATTTTGACCCGAATGAGTATACATCCACACTTCTACCAGACCCAGATTCATCAAAGTTCCATTATATTTTTCAAGTGACACTGGATATGTTACGAAACTTTGAGCAATACTGGCCTATTCTTTTAGTTGACAAGTGATGTAGGGGATATTGTTGGTCAAACCCCTAGTTTTAGGTATAAGAACCTGAAAAGGTTGTTGTGTCACAGGAGTGAGAATAGAGGTTGTATGGATTTTGGGTTTACTGAGCCTTGTGGCTCATGTAATTATTGTTCTCATATTAGTACTGAGACTGAGTTTTTTCATCCAGATACGTGCAAGTCCTTTAAGTTTTTAGGTCACCATGATTGTATTTCCTCTAATATAGTGTATCTGGCAGTATGTAATATCTGCAGTGCATTCTACGTTGGAAAGACTAATAGAGTTTTACATGATCGTATTAGAGAACATTTGCATTGTATAAGGAAGAAGTTACTAAATAATGCACTTTCTAAACATGTTAATGAATTAGGCATAGAGCACACCTTTAATTTTAGGGTTATTGAATCTATCAACAATAGTGTTAGACAAGAGGATATCAGGACATACACAGAGTACAAGGAAACCTGTTGGATTATTGTCTTGAGGGGTGATAGCGGTAAAGGTTTAAATGAACGAGCCTCCATTAAACCTGCTTTGAAAAGGAGGCTACATAAATAATTTATTCATTAGTGTCGTTCTTATTTGTATATTTTTTTATATATACATATATATATTTTTTATTCATGTTCTGTTATTTTGTTACAATAGTTTAAGTATATGTTTATATATATATATATATATATGTGTATATATATATATATATATATATATATATATAGATGTATTATATGTTATAGGTTTTTATCCTTTGTAATTTAGAACAGTGCTTATTTATCTTTAAGACACTCTGGTTGCTAATTGGTGTTTTAATTGATTTTTTTATTGAATAATGAAACCTATATATACCTTAGTTCGTTCTGATTGTACATGTTATTAGGTCTGAAGAAGCTCATAGCGAAAGCGCTCACCTCTTGTTGTAATAAACCTGAGTTTTTATCCTGGTTTCTGTGTTCCTGTGTGGACTTTTATCAACTGTCTAAGTTGGATTGAAGTTGAGAACCATCCTTCTGGATTTTTACTTGGAGGTTTTCCTCGTTTGGCTGCCTTATCACATGGTAGCTCCGTAGTTTGCTTGTTTTACATATATTTATTTGTTAGTTTTTGTGACTACGGATCTTTTATCCCTCTGTCTACTGACTATTTTGACTTTCGTTACCTTTTCAGATATATTCACTCTCATACTTAGAGCTAACTGGATTGTGCTCAAAACTAGCAAGGAGTTGTACAAAGCAGTAGGTTCAAGACCTATATTTACTTTCAAAACAATGAAAAACTCCAAAAGACTGTTTGAAAAAGCAGACGAGTATGATAGAATAGTAAAAAAGGCTACTAGTCAATGTGGCAATTAGTCAGTGTTATATTATTAAGGATGACTATATGCCTAAACAATGGTATTGTGAGATTTTGCAAAGGTAATTGCAATACTAGGATGATAGTATATCTGGCTATTTGTGTAAGGTGCCCTGCATTGTATATAGGAAAAACGGAGAGAGCACTTGAGGATAGAATGTATGAGCACCCGCATGATATACGGATAGGAAAAGAAACAAGTGCTTTGTTTAAACATTCAGTATCAAGTTCTTCTTTTCTTGGTTTTAAATTTGGTGTATTGATGTGGTAAAAACTAATTCTATGTGGGAGGTGCCATTAAGAATGTATTGTTGAACAGAGTTAAAATGGCAGCTAAGGCCTCACATTTTTCCTGGTCTTAATGAATATACAACTATTAAGCCAGTATTGGCAGCTAAGACAGTTAGAATTTGATTATTTTACATTTATCATGTTGCCAAGTTTGGGCACTTTTTGTATGGTTGTTACCTGCATGGTTAAATGTCAGAACTATATATGTTTTATGTTATGTTTCAGACTAGTATTTGACCCATGTTTCTTTAAATTTTAATTGTGTTTGATTGAAAGGGCTTTATAAGTAATGTGTAGCACATTTGTATTATCCGAAGAAGTCTTGCTCCAAGACGAAAGCGCTAATCTGTGTTTTATAAAAGATTTGTCTCCACTGGTGGCCTGGATCCTTATTTTATTGTATTTATAATTACTAAACATTTTTAACTAATGAATTTCCAGTATCAGACCACCACATTTTCAGTTCCGTAGTTCATTCACTAAATGTAGTGCCAGTTTCAGTCACCCATGTGACCACTTCAAGGTAATTTTTATTTGGAAGCTAATTGCCTCACTGAGGAGATGAAAGGTGTTGAGTAGTGGGGATTGTACATTTCATTATTTGGAATATTATCCAGGTAATTATGTAATAGTTTAGGAGGCACTTAGACTGCATCTCTGGTGGGGGGTTGGTACCGTTTTAGTGTGACCTGGTTATGTAGCTATAAAGTCACATGAGGAAGAAATGAGTAATAAAAAAGTAATGCATGTTTAAGACATTGTGCTTCTGTAATGATATACTGCTATAATATGTAAATTATGTTTGGGTATTGTGTCTTGGCTAATAAACTAAAAGGAATACTTCCTTATAATGTAGAATAATGGTGAGACAGGAATATTGAGGCTGGTGATGCACTATAGGTGTTTTTTTGCTTTTCAGATGTCAGAACCTGAGAAACATCTGAGATGCAGTTGGTTGAGATTAGGTCAGGTTGTCAGTAATTGACGGTGCTTGAGTGCCCAATAAATTTCTTGGTGTTGCTTTAAGCTGACGTGAGAGGGTTAAACAAAAAAAAAAACTTTTGATGTGCGCAAGATGCAAATTTCTTAGTTTTATAGCATAGGATGGCAAAGGCCATGGATCATGAAGTAGGAGAAGGTGAGGTATGTAGTGTGTTTTTTTTTTTTTTTTTTTTTTTTGGGGGGGGGGCACTTTTTTGGACTGAGGGGATATGTTATTGCATGTTTAAAGGGACCTTGACCATGGTAGTTCATAGTTTAGAATGCAGGACAGGAGTTAACTGCGAGTGGTGGCAAATAAGAGGCCATCCAGTTTTCTGATTGCAAAGGTGGATGTAGTCTAGGCAGGTAAGTTTGCATGGCCCTGTAGACTTTTGTTCAGCTTTGGCACTGGTATCGGAGGTTAATAGGAGTGTGTGTGTGTGTGTGTGTGTGTGTGTGTGTCTATTCTAGAGTAGGGATAATTATCTTCTCTCAGGATGGGTCTTGTCTTGGAAGAGAGAGCATAAGAGGCTGTAGTTGGAAAAGAGCATGGAGCAATTTTTTCCTTTTCAACTAAGGAAAGTCTTCGGCCCATCAGCACCCTTAAATATTGTAACTGTGCACAGTTTCACTCAAACTACTTGGTGGGCAAGGACATGGCTTCCAGGTTCATATGTGTGCACTAGCCTAACAACCTCTGGGTCCTTTTTAAGCCTAGCCATGAATTTCAAATTTCTGACAAGTTCTGGTACCATTTGTAGTGCATTCAGGGTTTGAGAGGTTAACCATTTACAGGCTGTCTGTGTCTATTACAGACATAGATGCCAAACCAGGTGTGTATTTCTGGTTCCCCATCCAGTTTTCCAAGTTAGTTGAATTTGGTTGGGGTGGAACTCTGCTTCACATGGATTTGGGGGGCTTGTTCCAAAGAAGGGTAGTCTTAGGGCCTGATAGAGAAGCAGGTATGCATCCCGATTTATATTACAGGCAAGACCAAGGAAGGCAGTGTGAACTGTTTTGTTCTCGTCCATTGCTTTGGTGACTTTCTCAAATAAGTCCACCAGGTTGAGTAGACATGACCTACCCATGACAAACTGTACTGGGTTTTAAGTCTTTTTAGAAGAGGTAATTTGTTTTGCAGGTATGTAGGGGATCCATCAGAGTGGAGTCTAAAGATGCTTTGGATGCCAGGCATGTATCACCCCCCCCCCCCCCCCCAAAAAAAAAAAAAACTACCTTTAGGAGACAAAATACAGGCTTAGGACTTTGAGACAGTCTGCATAGGACACGTTATTTTATACCTTGTTTTTTTACTGTGGAACATCTGTGGTTATTCCACTTACTGGTTGTGCCTGATTAGGTGCATACTCTATGGGTATGACAAGTGGCAAATACAGTGCAACAATTACTGTCTTTGACCTAGATGCCATACCTTTTATCAGTTGTGATAGAATAATTTCCCCATTGCTATAAATACGTGATGGGAAAACATGTAGGCAGCAATCTAGTGTTTGGTCAAGTTTCTGACTACTGGTTTAACTCTTGATTGTGTCAATATAGTAGTTACCAGGGGTGGTAGACTTCGAAGGATACTGTTATGCATTCCTTGGCCTTTGGTTTTAGTCCATCTGGTTTTAGTTCATAGCTCTTGACACCTGTTATTTGTCTGTGCTGGCTGTTTTTGGAGAACATTGGGAGCAGTCCTATAATCTTCGCCTTACAGTAAGTTGTAACCATCTGCAAATTTGGTTAGCTAGAGGCCCTTGGCGTTGGCTTTTAATTCCGAGAAGTAGATGCCAAAAAGGAGATATCCTAGGACCAATCCCTGTGGAACTTTGCTGGTGACTGGGCTCTCTTGTAGGGGTGTACGCCACAGTTCTAACTTCCTGGTTCCTTTCTGTGAGCCAGCTGGCTATCAACTGGATGACATAAGGGTTTATACCTAATCTCACTTCCTGAGTTTGTCAACTATGCCCAAATGGGGTATTGTCATATGCCTTGACCAGGTCAAGGAAGACCTTTTTGTTCTACATTATTATTGGTGACCTTCTCAAATAATTCCACCAAGTAGAGTAGGAATGACCTGCCCATGACAAAACCAAACTCTGTTGGGTCCAATGTCTGGAGGTTTCTTAGGTCATTATTCATCATTTCCATGGCATTACATATGAGACTGTGTAGTTTTCAGGGTCCGTAGATGGCCTGCCTTTATGCAGAAGGATTAGTGTTTTCTTTCTCCATTTGTGAGACATCACGCCTATTTGGAGGCTATGGTTAAATAGTGATTCTAAGGGGGGCTGATAGGTTGTGTTTTGTGCTATTTTTAAAAGGCAGTTTGGAATATTACGAGGGCACATCAGTGCAATGCTCTTGGCCTTGGAGAGAGAGCATTAAGGACCTGTTCCCTAGTGATAATTGGGTGAGTTATGTTTTATGGTATTTTCTAAGGGAGTTTTTGGGAAAGTTAGAGATGAATTTTGTATGCAGTAAGTTTGCTTTATGTTCTGTCTCTGTGTAGGTGGTTTTAAATGCAGCTTTGCTCCTAACAAACATTTCAAATGGGAAAATGTTACTTTGGAAATTTAATGGAGTTGTGTCAAAAGAAAAAAACAAAAAAATAAAATTATGCCATGTAGCCCTATAATTTTTGTAAATAGTTGGGGAAGAAGTTGAGACAGTGACAGATTTTATTTTCCTGTGCTTAAACATCTCTAGAGCCATGAAGTTGAGAGACTTTTTGGAAGGAAGTTGTAGCAAGTCTGGATGGAGTAGATTAATAGTGAGACATTGTGCAGTAGGGAGCTGTTAATGCGTGTATCCTGTATGCTCTCTGCATTTTATGGATCTGTTGTATTGGCAAGTAGTGGGGAAAAAGTGTTACTCTTCTGTAGAACGCTTTGAGTCATATGTGTCTGTGACAGTTTGCGAAGTATCAGAACCTTGTATTTTATTTTGAGAACCACCTGATTAAGTGCTGTGATCTGTCCACTGGCATCTACCTTTCCGAAGTCAAAGCCACTAACAAAGGGCTCTAGCTGACTAAGTTTGCAAATAACTGCAATCTGAGTCCTTGGATCCCCAAATGACTTGGCCATCTTGCAGGAAGGTTTTCCCAAATAAATAACTGGGGCCAAAAGCATGGACTGAAATTACATGCCAAAAATGCATTATTGTATCCTTTGGGAAGTCCTCTTCCCCCAAGGGAGTACCACATTTTCTAGTATGCCTGTAAGAGTTGCCCCAGATGTTCATCGTGTTTCACTGTTGCAGTCCTAACAAATGGGTTATTTGGCTCCCGGTAGCCCTCGGTTGGCCAGAATGCCAAAGGTAAGTAAAAATGCCATCTGTTGTAAAGGACGTCTGGGTGTCCAATACAAAAGGAGGCGGCCAATATCACTTCCTCAGTCTTCCTTGACCCAGAGCCCGAAGCAGAAGCTTTTCATGCATGAGTGCCGGTCAGCAGTTTACCTTTTTTGGTTTCCGACTACAAGAGTTGGTCTACTACAGCCAAGTACCCCGTTGGGGATCCTCTTTTCTTGCCTTAAGGAATGTCAGAAAAAGTTAATTGCCTTACATGTGGAAAGCAGATTCCTCTTTGAGATTTTCATTCCTATTGCATTATTTATTTAGGCCCTGACCACGACGTTCCCAATTGTGATCTCTGTGCCTCCTTTAATCTGCGTACTATCCGTTATCGGGCTAAGATTTTGGCTAGGCATTTTGGAGTTTGGCCTAAGTTCGTTGGTATGGTGTCCGCCGGTCGTCGGGCTTCGGATATTCCAAAGAAACAAACATAAGGATAAGGACCGCGACAACAGGCCTCATAAAGCTAAGTCCTCGGATGATAAGTTGGTAGTCAGTCAGGCGGTAGCCAGAAAGACGCCTTTGCAGTCCTGCAGTCCACAGATGTACAACCACAGGCCTTGATAGTCAGAGTCCCTTAGACCCTCGCTCTCTGTTTTGTCTTCTGACATGCTGCCGGTCGCCTTTTCTGCTGGAGGTGGAACAGCTAAGCTGACTCTGGTGTTAGAGGCCTCCGTTTTGCGTTCTGACAGCAAACTTTTTCCTTCGACTTCGGCGGTTGCCAGGCCTCCCGAGTCCTTCAGGCTTGCAGGTTAATCTTCCATTCGTAAGCCTGTGAAAAGGCAGGCTCCAGTTTCTTCTCGTTCCCCTCAATACCAAATGGTTAAAATGGCTAATGATTTGTTGACTTTAGGGGTTCTCAACCTCCTCCTCCTAAAAGAAGGGATGTTTCTCCTGAGGTTTTGTCCTGCTTGTTCTGATTCTTCCAGCATTTCTGCTGAAGAGGAATTTTCTCAGGCTTTTTCTCCTTTTGAGGATTCAGATGCAGAGGAGTCCATCCCTTCTGCTTCTCCTCCAGAGGATTTCTCTTTTGGTGATGCTTTAAATACCTCCGGGAACATTTTAAGTGGGAAAGTCAGGATGATCCCCAATCTAAGAAACGGATTGGGGAGTTTCTGGATTTACCTCGGCATATAAGCCTCTTGCTATTTCCCAGTGTTGGAAGTTGTTGATTATGTTTTTCTGGAAAATTCCTTGACTCCAGATTCGGTTCCTCCTGCTCCCAGGAAACCTGACCGGTACTACAGAGTCCCTGATTCTCATCTGTTTCTTTTCAGGAATCCGTTGGCGGATCCAGAGGTTATTTCTCAGGGTCCTAAAAGAGTTAAGGCCACTGTTACCAGGAATCCTCTTCCCTTTGACAGGGAGTATAGGAACCTAGATAGGTGGGACAAGAAGGTTTATACCTCTGCCACCCTAGCTATTAGGGCTACCAATTGTCTTTTTCATATGCTAAAGTACCAGCAGCACACCTTGGAGGCTATTAAGTCTAGGATAGCAAGTGTACCTTTCTTGGCAGAGAGTAAAGACATGCAGGATTTACTGAATTCCGCCAGTCTGGTCAATAAGCATTCTTTGCATTATGGTTTTAACCTCCTTGAAGCCTCCAGCAGGGCTACGACTACTGGCTCCGTTATTTAGAAGGCACGCTTGGTTAAGAGAACAGCCTCTACCAGAACCTGTCAAGGCTAAGCTTTTGTCTGTACCTTTGCATACAGACAGTCTTTTTGGCAGCAAAGCAGAGGAGATACTTAAGTTGGAGGATAAGGCCAAGTCCATGCAAACTGTTAAGGATTTTCTGCAAGTTCAACCCCCTCGCTTTAGCTGGAATTACCCTTCCAAGAGTTGGACCTTTCCTGATACCAGCAGACAGAACTGTTCCAGGACTAGGGGTTACAAATCTTCTAGGGTACAGGTGGCTGCCCCTCAAAGGTCTAGGCATTAGCAGGCTACCACTTCTAAGGGGGGAAGCTCCAAGCCTGCATCTCAATCAAAAGACTCTCAATGACTTTTTACAACTTCTGCCTGTTCTTGCTTGCCGGGAGAGTCCTTTAGTGGGAAGGTTGGCCCTTTTTGCAGATGTCTGGGCCACTATCACAGATGACAAATGGGTGCTCAGAACGGTGTCCCTAGGGCAAAAGTTTTCTTTCTGCACCTTTCCAGCTCCCAAGGGATTCCCGGACGTTCCTCCAAACCAAAGGGCAGCAGTAGAAAAACAAATTTTGTCTCGTCTGGGAGCAGTAGAATCAGTTCCTGCTCAGCAGGCAGGCCAGGTCTTTTATTCCAGGCTTTTCCTAGTTCCAAAAAAATAAGGCACCTGACATCCTATCCTAGAGCTTTCCATTCTGAACTCTTTTTTTCCTAGTAATTCCAAAGTTCAAAATGCTCACTCTGCATCATTTGCTACCAATGCTAGAAAAGGATTCCTGGCTGGTAACCTTGGATCTCAAGGAGGCTTATCTGCACATTTACTATCAGGGAAGGTTGCAGGCAGTACCTTCGTTTCAGAGTGGGCAAGCAGCATTATCCATTCTCTGCGCTGCTCTGTAGATTATCTACTGCGCCCAGAGTCCTCACAAAGTGCCTGGCCCCAGTCATTGCTTTTTGCAGGCAGAAGAAATTTCAAATTTACCCGTACTTGGACGACTTGTCTGATTCAAGCAAGTTCTCAGGAACCGCTATTAAAGGATCTGGAATTCGTAAAGACTCTTCTCTCTTCCCTGGGTTACACTCTTAACGAGGAAAAATCGAAAATGGTACCATCCAAGGAGATGACATTCCTGGGAGCGAGTCTGAACACAACTGGCCAGATGTATCTCACCCAGGAGAAGCAGACTGCTTTCAGTTTACTTCAAGGACTTGACAAGCCTGTCCCAGCTCCCTGCAAGGCAATAACTGCAAGCTCTGGGATTTATGGCATCTTGTATTCTCATGATTCCATATGCAAGACTGCATATGAGGAAATTGCAATGGTACCTCAAGAACATTCAGTGTCAACACAGAGGACCTGGATATGATGATTCCTCTGCTTCCATCTCTAGATTGAGTTTCTATGGTGGGAAACAGCCTGTCTACAAAACAAAGGCATGCCTTTTCGGGCACCTCCTGACACTCAAGTTCTGACTAGAGATGCTTCAGACTACGCCTGGGGAGCATACCTGGATGGTAGATGCATAGAGGGATGTTGGAACGCCCAGCAGATGCACCTGCACATAAATCTAAGAGTTGATTGCAGTTCAGCAGGCCTTACTAGCTTTCAAGCATCTTCTTTCTCCTGGGACCCTGCTTGTCGGAACAGACAACACCACCTTCATGTGGTACATCAACAAGCAGGGAGGGACTTGCTCTTACCCCCTTGTGCAGGCAAAGCATGAATCTTTGGTCTATGGCAGCATCCCTGGACCTGCTTCTTCTAGCTCATTTTCTTCCAGTAAGGCTCAATGTTTTCGCAGACCAGCTGAGCAGGCAAACCCTGGATCCTCAAGTGGCAGCTGAACAGAGCAGTCTTTAACAGCATCATTCAACGTTTGGGCACGCCTCAGGTGGATCTTTTCTCCTCCCCAGACAACCATCTGCTACCTCTCTTGCACCAGACAACATCGCAGCAGAGCCTGGAAAATGGATGCTCTGTCCTTCCCTTGGATGTTACTGACAGTGTACAACTTACCTCTTCTTCCCAGAGTATCATTGAAGTTCAGGGACGAACGTCCAAGGACTATTCTCATAGCTCTGGACTGGCCCAGGCAGCATTGGTATCCACTGCTTCACAGTCTCTCCCATTTTCCTCCTTGGTATCTTCCTCTGAAGCCTGATCTTTTGGTTCAGTAAAGGAGAAACATTCTACATCCTCATCTTTAGTCTCTCCATTTGGCAACATGGCTCATAGTATGACTCTTTCCCTTTCCCAGCAGGTTGACTTTCTGAGGGAGACTAGGAGGCCTAGCACTAGGAACTCCTATGCTGGCAAATGGGAAAGGTTCTTTCAATGGATGCAAGCTAGAGGGGAGTCTGCTTCCCAACCTACCCTTCCTCTGATCCTAGAATACTTGGCTGATTTGCTTCAGGGTGGTCTTTCTTTTTCCTCTATCAAGATCCATGCTTCAGTCATCTCTGCTCATTGATCTGTTGAACTGCCCATTTTCTCTCCTCCCCTGATGAAAATGTTTGTCAGAGGCGCTTACTATTTAAAACCTCACAGAAGAGTACCTACTCCAGCCTGGGGTCTTAATTTTTGTTCTAGAGAAACTCACTCTCTCCTTCCTTTTGAGCCAGCTGCCTCTGCAGATTTAAAGTTTCTCTCTTGGAAGACTGCCTTCCTCTTGGCTAACTTCAGCAAGGAGCGTTTCGGAGCTGCAAGCTTTGATGGCCGTGGAGCCATTTATTTTCCATGCAGATAGTCTCTCTCAGAACTAGTCCCTCTCTTATGCCTAAGATGGTTTCCAGCCTGACTCTTAATCAGTCCATACACCTTCCTACTTTCTTTCCTAATCCTCGAAATAAAGGTGAAAGGATCCTACATTCTCTTGATGTGCACAGACAGTTCAGGTTCTACCTGGACAGGACTAAAGACCTTCGGAAAACAGCACAGTTGTTGGTCAGTTTTGCCCCTGGAGGCCCAGGGCAAGGCTATTTTTAAGCAAACTGTTTCTAAATGGATTTCACATTGCATTACTTTTTATTTCTTTCATGGCAAAGCTCCGTCTCAAGAGGTTAGGATCCCTTCAACTAGAGCGGCTTCCACTTCTGCAGCCCTAAGGGCTGTCCCTACTAAAGACATGTTGGAGGCTGCTACATTGTCTTCAGTTCACACTTTTGCAAAGCATTATAATTTGCTTCTGTTTTCCAGAGCCAGGGCAGGGTTTGCCATTGCGGTGTTGCAGGGCATTATCTGCAACCCTTGATGCTGTTGGTTCCTCCTCCCTCTTTTCTCTGGGCTTTGGTAATCAGCCCATTTGTTAGAACTGCAATAGTGAAACACTATGAACATAGTACAGTTGTGTACACTTACCATAAATGTAGATGTTAGAGTGTATTCACTGTTGCAGTCCTGGTTTCCCTCCCTCCTTCCCCCTTTTTTGGTCCTCTCCTATTCTCTTTTTTTTCCTGAGGTACAGGTTTAATTTGTTTGCCAAATTGTTTTTGGTTTAAGCCTTATTTTCTGGGGGCTCCTTGACTGTTATGGCAAGAAAGACTGAGGAAGTGACGTCGGCTGCCTCCTTTTGTATCTGATGCCCTGACGTCCTTTACAACCGGCATTTTAACTTGCCTTTGGTATTCTGGCTGACCGTGGGCTACCGGGAGCCGGATCACCCATTTGTTAGGACTGCAACAGTGAATACACTCTAACATCTACATTTATGGTAACTGTACACAACTGTACTTTGTTTGATTTGGGGGCTTGTTGGCAGTGACTTAACTTTTGACCAACATTTATCCATTGTAAGAAAGTCCTTTTTTTGTTTTGCACTGTTAATAAACAAATATATTGTGTCTAGATCTACCTAGATTACCTAGCACAGTAGCTTAATAACCTAGATGTTTACTATACAATAAAAAGTTCTTATTTAAACAACTGACAATGTCTGCTATGTACCTCACAAACAGAAATGTTACTGCTATTTACTGATGAATATGGTCCTACATCTGTAACCTTGTACATCTAATTTTATTCCTATGCTTTTTTCTACAGCTGTTTTATTACTTTTGTCTTAATCTAGTATTATGTACTGAGCTGTAACTAAAGCTATAATTTTGTAAATTATGTATTTCTCAAAGTGTACAATTATCTGTAACATTTTGAATGTGGAGCTTTTCTCCCCGGGCCTCCGCTGAAAACAGACCTGCGTCCAGTCGGACTCTCCTGGTCAACAAATGTAAATAAAATAAATGTCCTTTTTCCCTTTTACTCTGGTCTCATTAGGCCAGTCATTGAATATAATACCCACTTTGGCATGTATCTTTCCAGACACATGCAACAGTTGGAACATCCACAGGGATCCTTTTATTAAAAGGATACAAGGTCTAAACAAGATGTACATGAACAGACTCAAAGTCCTGTAATTCTCCTCCGTATCCTACAGACTGCTAAGAGGTAACTTATGTTTGTCATACAATGCATCCTCCAACCCATTAGTGATGGATTTACTGCACATCATGGGGTCAGATGGTATCAGCTCTTCAAATATGTTTTTTCTGTCATTGCTTTGATCCTAATCCCAGCATCATGGAAGTTGTGAAGTAGGATACTGGACAGCCAAAGGCAATATACTGTATAAATGTACATTTAAAGTATATCCAAATGAAATAGCTTTCTCCACATTTTACCTCTTTACTTTACCCTCCTTCATAACCTGAAAAAACACAGCACACCATAAATAAAGGTTGCCATCTTGCACTGTTTAGAATTTTGATGCTTGGCATCCTCTAAACAAGTAAAATGCATGCACTTAAGTAGTAAATGGGGATGTTAAGTTGTCAATCTCGCCTTCATTCTTGCTGGATGGGTTCAGAGCCGATCCTCAGCTCCGACTCGGCACTTGCTTTAGCTTGAGAACTCCTTTTACCAGCTCGAGGCAACCCTATATCCCATGATGCAAGGCGGAACTACTCCAGATCTCGTTTGCCGCTTTGCGAAGAGGTTTCCTTTTTTTTTTGCCAGCTGAGGTAAGTGAGTTTCAAACAGCTTTTAGTCAGGGTTATCTTCCCCTTTTTTTCCTAGTTCTTAGTGTTTAGTGTCACTTTTAACCACCCTATTCCCCTTTTAGAAAAATTTTATACTTTATAAAAAGTTTTAAAATTTTCAGTTAGGCCTAGGCCTTCCTTATTAATCCCTATCTGTGTGTCTGTGTTTGGGGATTAATTTGTGTGACTGTTTTTGGTGTGTGTGTGTCTGTGTGAGTATTTATTACTCTTTTTTTCCTTAGACTATGTCTAAAGAGGTAAAGGTCTCGGGCTTCAAGAAGTGTCTCGTGCTGTCAGAAAATGTCTCTGACAGACGGTCACACTTCTTGTGTTTACTGCCTGGGGCCTTTACACCTGCAGGACTCCTGTGCTTTGTGTCACTCTTTTAGCCAGCGAGTCCTGCAGGAAAGGAGGAACAAGCTAATCCTCCGTGGCTTGCTAAAGCCGGAAGGTTCACCCACTAAGCCTGAGTCCAGTAAGCCTTCCAAGCCATCCAGGGGTCAGGCTACAGCTTCCAAGCCTCCCCCGGTGGCTCCGACTCCTTCGGAGTCGAGATCGGCTCCGGCCGGAGCCGATCTTTCTCCTTCTAAGCTAGGGTCGGTTCCGACACCCAATCTGCTGTTGCCTTGGCTCCGGCTGGAGCCGACGCAGTATCCAGTATCGGAGCCGAGAAGCCTTCGGCTCCATCTGGAACCCATAGGACGTCGGCTCCGATGACTTCCTCCAAGAAGAGATCTCGGTCCCAGTCTTTGGAATCGATCCACTCTGCTCCGGGGTCTCCTCTTTTGTCGGAGCGGAGTCATCGGAGCCGATCTTCCAGGCTGTCTGACCACGCTTTAGAGAGAGTGGTAAGCAGGCTGTTAAAGTCGCAGGCACTGGCCCAAATGCTCCATAGCCCGTCTCAGCAGACTTCGGCTATTGCTTCACCCCTTGAACTTCCTCCTCCGACTCCCCACCAGAGTTCAGAGCCGGAGCTTCTCGGGACAGCGACTGTTTCGGCGCCGGAGCCGATGCATCCTTCGGCTCCGTCGTCTTCGGCTCCGATCTCCTTGAGACCTTCCTTGGAAGGATCCGGTCGTCGAGTTTCCCTGGTCGGCTCCGAGGGGGCTAGTGGCATCGGACCCTTGTCCGACCCCGCTCTCCCTCTCGGGGCTTCGGCTTTGGTAAGCTCGGCACCGCCATCGGCCTCGGAGCCTTCCCTCTCAGTGGAGCCGGGAATTCCTATTTCCTCGGAACGGGAATATTCCGGTCTCCCGGGGAGGGGAGCCTTTGAGGTGATGAGGAGTGTCCTGGCTCCTGAGCCAGGTCAACGGTCCATCCCTCTAGCTCCTCCCTCTTCGGTGCCTGTAGACACCTCTTGCTCTCAGGCCCAGGGATCCATCGCCCCAGGTTTCCCCATTGGGAATATCTTCCTCTTCCGAAGTTTCTCCTGATCCTGCAGGTGAACCCCCTCGGAAGAGGACGTGTAAGAGGAAACACACAGACTCCCCTGAGTCTACTACATCTGATACCGACTTAGATGAGTCGGAGGGTTCCCCACGATCCCCCTCTGAGGATGTCTCCTTTTCAGACATCCTTGAGCTCCTCAAACAGAGGGGGAATTGGCCATCCATTGATCCCTCCGAGGATGAGTCTGTATACCTGGAGGCTTTTGGATCCCGACCCTCCACCTCTTGGGTGTCTCCGCCTTTTGACCCACTTATGCAGGTAGTGGCTCGAAAGGCGTGGGCAGCTCCAGATTCTGTGGAACCTGTCCCCAGGAGACCATCCAAGTTTATTACGGCCCCTACGGACAAACAGTTTCTTTCCAAGGGCGTCTCTGTGGATGCTATGGTGGTGGCGGCCGCCACTAAGAAGGAACTTGCGGATCCTTCAGTACCTGTCCATCCTCCTAACAAGGATTCTAGGACCATGGACAGGTATGGAAAGCGGATGTTTTCTTCAGCGACCTTTGCTATGCATTCGCTGAACTACCTTTGTCACTTCACCAGGCTTCAAAGAGATATTCTCAAGGAACTAGGTGAAGTGGTCCAGGATCTTTCTGCTGCTGGGGCTCAAGAAAAGATTGCCTCACAGCTAGCAATCCTGAATTCTTTATTCAACTCCTCCATGCGGCTCATATCCTATGCGGCCGATGGAGCGAGCAGGGCCGCAGGCACAGGAGTGACTCTTAGACGTCAAGCCTGGATGCGGCTTTGTAATTTTGCGGACCCCTTTAAGGCGTCCTTCACCAATACCCCCTTTGATGGTTCGGCTTTGTTCGGACCTCAGGTGAAGGATACCTTGACCAGGTGTGAGCAGGACGGTAAAACTCTTTCTGCCGTTGGAGTCCATTTTTCCACCCCTTCTAGACCATATCCCAAGGGTCAGAAGGGAGGGAAGATGTGGTTCCGCAAAGCCCAAGGAGCTACACCGGACACACGTGGTCAGTTTACCCCAAGAGGCAGAGGGGGTAACAATAATAGACGCCGCCCTAGGGGCAGGGGGGGTCCTCAGAATCAGGGCAACAGGGAGTCTCTTCCTGAGAAGCCCTTTCAGCACCCCTGAGGTGTTGCCCGACTGTCCACCCTTGGAGGCAGTCGGGGGAAGGATTTCACTGTACCCAGTAGCCTGGCATTCTCTTTCACAAGATATGTGGGTACAGTCAATCATATCCGAGGGTTACAAAATCCCTTGAAGGTATCCGTACCTCAACAATCCCTTCCAGACATCTCACCCGGTCAAAGGGATTTGGCAGAACAGGAGGTTTCAAAGCTCCTAGAAAAAAGAGCCGTCCAGACTGTTCCGGCAGACCAGGTAGGATCCGGCGTCTACTCGAGATTATTTTTGGTCCCCAAAAGGACGGGAGATTGGAGACCAATATTAGACCTGAGCAGTCCAAACAGATTTGTCAAGAAGGCAAGATTCTGGATGGTCACGCTTCAGTCCATTCTGCCCTTTCTGGGCAAGGACAACTGGATGTGCTCTATAGACCTTCAGGACGCGTACTATCACATAAAGATTCACAGGCGCTCCAGAAGGTTTCTCCGCTTTCGGCTAGGGACCAGTCATTACCAATTCAGAGCCCTGCCCTTTGGCCTCATTTCAGCCCCCAGAGTGTTTACCAAATGTATGGCAGTGGTCACAGCTCATCTGAGACGTCAATGATTCCAGGTGTTTCCTTACTTAGACGACTGGCTCCTTTCCGCCACCACCAGGTGTCGGCTTCTTCAGACCAGAGACTACACTCTGCAGCTATGCAGGAGTTTGGGAATTTCAGTGAATTTCGAAAATCTTCTCTGCGGCCTTGCCAATCTATCACCTTTATAGGCGCAGAATTAAACACCGTCAAAATGTTAGCCAGACTAACAGATCAAAGAATTCTGGACATCCAAAAATTTGTTCGGATTTTATTGCAGAGCAGCAAAGTCAAAGCCAGGCTGATACTAAAGGTTCTAGGTCTTATGGCTGCGGCCATTGTTCTTCTACCACTGGCTCGCTTCAACATGCGTCTTCTGCAGTGGATGTTATTCACTCAGTGGTCGTTTCACAGTCTTCCGATGAGGCACGAAATCTTAGTCACACAATCGTGCAGGACTCATCTGAATTGGTGGATATCTTCCCCTCTTCATCAGGGCCGACCTTTTGTTCCCCCTCCTCCGGTTGCCACAGTTACTACGGATGCCTCTCTGATCGGGTGGGGGGGACATTATCAGGGCAGGATGGTCCACGGGACGTGGCAATCCATAGAATACCATCTGCACATAAATGTCCTGGAGATGAGAGCGGTGCTTTTAACGTTGCAAGCCCTCAACGACTTTCTTCCCACGGGGACTATTGCAGTACAAACGGACAACATGTCCGTGGTCTGGTACATCAACAAGCAGGGCGGGACCAGGTCCTATCCGTTGTGTCGAGAAGCTCTCAGACTTTGGCAATGGGCAATCTCCTCTCATCGGTTTCTGATAGCAACGCACATCCCCGGCAGGTCCAACCTCTTGGCGGACAGGCTGAGCAGATCCATTCTAATGCCTCACGAGTGGTCTCTCAAACAATCTGTAGTGGATCAGATTTTTCTGAAGTGGGGCACTCCTTGTTGCGACCTTTTTGCTACACCCCAAAACAACAAGTGCCCCGATTTTTTCACCCTTTTTCCCCTACCAGGCCAACCCCTGAGAGACTCTCTAACCCAGGATTGGCCCCAGGGACTTCTACGCTTTTCCTCCCTTTCCCTTGATTCCACAA